>NC_073692.1:73790888-73883275 GCF_029784155.1 Uranotaenia lowii
GTGGGGGCGGGGGTGGACAACCGACTTTAATACCGGCAATTCGGGAGGATCAGTTGCTCCTCCTAGGTTCAGTTTTCGCTGTAAAAACTGCATCATCCTTGCTCCCGCTTTCGATGATGGGGGAAGGCGGTGGCAAGTCATCTTATAATTTATATCATTTTATTAAGATAATAAACTTTTTCTGCTGCAGAGGTTCGATTCGATGATTGCAGTGGTGCAGTTGTTAGACACTTTGTACTGACAAAGTAGTTTTGGTTCGCGAAAACTACAACGAAATCGGTCAATTTGTTTGTTCTGGGTGATCAACCTTTTAAGATTCGTTCGAATGACTTGATCGTTGGGTGATAATGAGCATTGAAATCGGTAGACATTTTACAAAGTTTGCCCTTAAAAATGATAAATTGGTTCTAAATTTACAGCACAGTATTGTCAATAATTTTGGCTGGATTTTTTTATTAGATAAAAAAAAATCTTGCTTGGATGGATGGCGTTTGACGGTCGCCATGTTGTTCAGTGCTTGTGTAGTGTTGTACAATTTTAGAAAGACATCGTTCTCAATATTCAACAAAAACAGAAAAAAAGGTTCTCCTTTGACTAAACTGTCCTAATTTGAATATGGCGACTGTCCAGTTTTTTCACTCAAAGTGAAAATAATAATGACATTAACTGTGTAAATTATGTACACTGCTCATCAAAAAGTATAAAAATGTCACTCATAATTGAGCTCCCCACATGATAGTCCTCACAAAAAAATCGCTTTAATAACTTTATCAGCTATTGTACACGCGTATGCCGGTACCTATACAACTTTTGACGTCCCGAATGAGTTTCCCTTAACCCTGGAACGGTTTCTCTCTTCTTTTTTTTACGGCAACGGTGTCGTTCGGTCAAATTCCCAAACGACCAGACCTACCGTGGACCGACGACCATACCGGAAACGGACACGTCATCCTTGACACATTTACTGTGGCTCGAAACCAGACACCATCATGTATCGTCGTCGTCGTCCCCCATTCGCACAAAATCTGAAAAACTTTTCAAAATCATCCCCCCATTCTACGGGTGCCGATTTTCGCTCCTTCCATTCGAAGACCAACACAAAGCAGCTCCATCATACATTATGCATCGGTGTTATGCTTCTCTTGTTCCTTAGCCACTAATCCAAAACGTTTTTTTATCGGTTTTCCGTTTGCTCCCCCGAGAAAAAGGGGGAGAGGTGGAAAACTTTGCGGCAACGAACCCGCATCTCAGGCAACCCTCTCGCAGTCATCATCCCCTAATGACCCGGGACACTTTTTCCCGTGCCGTGCGCAATAAAACTTTATTTCACTCGGTAACAGTAGGTACCGACGATAAATAAAGCGTAATGACAACCCTATCAAGTTTATCTCGGTGTTAAGTTGGTTCGTTGGGGCTCCGGGAAGGTCGTTAAATTTTTATTCTTGGGGACTACTGGGTACATACGCAGCCAAACTTGATCTCTCAAACGATTTCCTTCGGGGGATCCAAGCTTATTGGCAGCTATTTGGAAGCGTAAGTTCATGTGGGCACTAAATGATGTGGATAGTTTTGGAGGGGACACAGAAACGATAGTGTCAAACTCCTCGAAAATGATAGATGGCACTTATGTCGTCAGTCATCGTATTCTCAATATTAGTAAGCTCCCTCTTGGCTCTTGCTTGCTCATGGTCGCGGTCATTTTCCCAATATTTGCTCTCGAACTGTTATTAAAAATGATTTGCTACCACTCAAAACTACTTATTTTATCTACTAACTTATTGCCAGAAGTGAGGAGGGTACCTACGTTGTCCTCAATAGAGGGTGTGATTGAATGGCTGAGAGCGTTAACTTTTTTGATATGAATACGATTCACGTAAAACCCCAGGCTTTTATTGTATTTTTTTTCGAGCGTGCAATCGATATTGCCTGATCAAGGCTTAAACGTTTGTATCCAAACGCACCCTCATTAGGATGGCAGCCAAATGGGTCATTTCGATTTACCGAAAAAACGGCCGATTTTCCGAAAAACGACTCAGTCCCCCGAAAGTCGATTTTCGCTAAAAAATCCACAAAATCATCAAAATTAAAATTTTAACTTCCAGATTTCCTTTGGTCCCCCTTTTACGTGATATTTTAAAATTTTTAGTTGATTTTTGACAACATTTTTTTCTGGAATGAAACCAGATTTAGATGGTTTATGCATTTCTAAGACGTTTGGAATCAAAACTAAAATTTCGATTTTTCCGATTTCCTGTAGTACCCTCTTTGGTTATTTTTGAGAGTAAAAAAATGAAATTTTGTGCGCTTTGAGGCATCCCTAAATCAAGTCCGATTGAGCTGAAATTGTGTCTGTTTTTTGGGTCAATCTACAAAAAGTAAATGATCGAAATTCGATCATGAAATAGACCCGGACTCTTACCCCCTCGAAAACACAGACCCTGTTTTTTGATCAAAATTCAAAATTCGATCATGAAATAGACCCGGACTCTTACCCCCTCGAAAACACAGACCCTGGGTGGTATGAAAAAAAATTAGTAATTGCTTTTGCTAAACTGAATCGAGCAGTCGAGCAGTCGCTTAAAGCAATTGCTTCGGTTGTTATGAATAAATTTTTTTTTGACAGCTGTTTTCTCAGTCAGGAGCTTTTACTTTTAGAACAAGCTGTTTGGTATGAATAAAGCTCAAATCTGAAGCAATTGCTCGACAAATCTCATAGCAATTGCTTTATTTTCTAAGCATGCTCGGTAGCAGACTTTTCCAATAAAAAATTCTTTAACAACGTCAAGAACTTATCAAATTAGCAATATTTCACTTCAAAACACTTCAAAATCGAAGCGATAACCCAACTTTTTTCATATTCCTGTCGTTGTATAAAATCATTCGTCTAAGATGACAATAAACAAATCAATTAGTAAATATTTCAAATTAAAAAAAATCCGGCTATAGTGGAAGAAGTCCCAATTGGCTCAAAGTAAGAAATAAATTGTAATAATTTAAAACATTATACAGATCTCTCATTTTTATATAATTTTTTTTAATCCTAAGATTAAAAAATAAATCTAAATTAAAATGCGCGTCTATTGCCTATATTTTTTATACATCGGATTATCCCGATCCGAACACATGTGGGAGAGCTTATGATAAATATTAAAGTTAGGCCATTTTTTGTTTGACAATATTCGAATATGTATTCATTTTTCTTTAAACATCAACATACGAGCACGCATTAACAAAAAAAATCCGGTCGTTCTTACACCCACCACCCGCTTCGTCGACTTCAAGGCTACTTTAGCCGTACTTTTCAATTTTCTGATCGTCTTCTTTCATTTTACTTTAGAAAACTTCAGATTCTGCTGGTTGGATAGCTCTATTTTTCGAAGCAAAAGCTATGTTCTAAGACTTTAGTACACATCCGCTAAGCAAATGTTTATTCATACCAAACTAAGCAAATGCTTTGGACTTTTGCTTTGATTGATTTCGAGCTAAGTAAAAGCTACCGAAGCAATTGCTAAACCTTATTCATACCACTACCTGTTTTTTTCTTCCATCTTTTAAGCTTTTTTTCTATCAACTTTTAGCAATTTTGACCGCCGTTTCTCAATTTCTAAAAACGGTCAGCAGAGTAAACCTCCACTGAAATTACTTTTATTTGACACCCACATGGCGACTGTCAAAAACAGCAAAGTTTGTTTGCAAATTTAAATTAAAAAAAAAATTTGTCCGCTTTAAGAATGGAAGCTTTTTTTGGAAACGTAAATAACTGTTGCTATTTTGTTGAGTTGTTCATTCCATATCAAGCAACAGTTTTCTCCAGAACAGTGCTAAATTTTTGGGAAAAAGGTTCTTTTTCCAAATTCTTGATAGTTTCTTATTATCCATACAATTGATACGGTTTGTCGACATTGGAGTAAAACGAAAATGAGGGAGCGCGGCTCCTATACATTTTTTCGCAATTTGAGAACTTATCATGCAAATGTAATCAAATCTGACATGGGTGCTTATTTGGGTACAAGAAATGTTTTTTTGATTATTAAGGGCACTTGCTTCTTTCATTGAAGAGATACAAAGGGGGGAAGAGGTCTCCCGAAAAATTTGATGCATTTTTAAATGATTTATCATGCAAATAAAACCAAATTCTCTATAGGAAGGTACAAACGTACAATAAACGTTTCTATGAAATTTTGAGACCCGTCCAAGTTTGCCGAAAAAAAATCTGTGTTTTGACAAAAAAAATCTCGAATTTTGTGATTCGAACCCAAAATTCTGTCACAGTTTTCTTTGCTTTTATATGAAATTCATTGGAAAATTATGTGAATCATCAACAAATTGGTACACTTTTACAGTTTTATTTGAATTTTTTTTTTACGTTACCAATGCACAATGGTCCAGATCAAACATTTAGCTAGACAAAATTAATAACACAAAATCGGTGCGTTTTAGACAAATCATTTGTTCTTCAAAGTTACTTTATATAATAAGCGCTTTCTTTTTAAAAGGTGAGTTACTAGGACGTGTCAATACCGTGGAAATTCGTGGTACTAATTTCTTTCGGTGAATAGATAGAGTATTGAAATGTTCTAGAAAGTTGTAGATTGTATCATTTGAAGAAACTTTGCTGAACATATAAAAGTCGTGCAATGAAACGGTATCGCTCTATGATTTTTTCAAGATTAAATTAGTAGGGCGTGTCTAAAAAAACGATTTTTGCTTATAACTTTTTTAATAGAAACTCTACAAGTTTGATGTGTTCTAATCACTTTCTCAACACAACAAAACGCATCTTTTTCTCGAAGACTGTGCATGGCTATCCTATTGCAGGGCCGGATTAAGCCATCGGGGGGCCCGGGGCAATTTTTCTCGGGGGGCCCCTATGATTAATTTTTTTTCAAATGCTATCCCAGAGAATACGTAACATTTCAACCGTATAAAAGAACTGGAGATGAGTTCAGTACACTGTCTTCGAATAGACATGTTACCTACTGCGTAAAAGATAGTTTTTGGTATCTTCAAATAAAATTTTTAATTAATCACGTGCAAACATGGCGGAAGAGTTTAGAAATTTCTCAAAAACGAAAGCTTTGATTTGAGCTGCAGAATTCAAAATTGAATTTTCATTTTTTAAATATCCTTATTACCAACTTAAATTCTCTGATTTAGAAAAAAAATGACCAGATAGGTATTTTGAATGATTTTGATTTCATCATTGATTGTCTGGTTTGTGCTTTATCGAAAGATATTTACTAAATGACAATTGGGAACTATCATGAAGATTTGAAACATAGAATACAAAATTAACAAAATAATTAATTTCACATTCCATAGAGATACAGATATAAGAGTTTAAGAATTTCAGGTTATATTCAGAACCACAATTCAGTGTCTCAAATCTAAATCATAAATTCAAATCGAGTTTTGAGGAACAAAATATGAATTAAATAAATAAAAGAGATTCAGAGTTACAATCAGAGCCAAAGCAGGAATTGCATCAAATATGAACTTCAATTTTATATCTTTGAAATCCAAAAAAAACTTTTCATCCCAGTTTATGAGTATAATTCTCATCAGATAAAAAAAATTGTAAAAAATTGTTATTCTGATTGTGACAAAAGTTTCATTCGAAGCCCTCAAAGCCAAAGGGGTAGAAGTGCAAAAATACTCGATTGAAAAAAAAAAATCAGAATAGAGATTAAACACAGAATGATTTTAGTACCTTAAACAAAGATCCCGAGTTCTAAAAATTCAGAAAAACTATGAAACTGAACTTCAGTAAGTGAAGAAACAGCATAAGGCTTAAAAATCTCAATGAATTGAATTTGGAAAAATGTAAGATTAAAAACATAGAAATATTGATGTTAAGAGAGTCACTCAATGATATAAGCAACTCAACTATGAGATCGTTTTTATTATACTTATAGAATGATCATTTGGAAAATGATATGCTGAATTCAGGATATTTACTACTGTCAAATCTGTTGAAAATGTTTCCCATACGAATTTCAAGTCTAAGACAGAAATTGGGATTGTACTGTCGATTGGTCCAATTTAAGCAACTATAGTTCTTTTTTTAGATTTTATTTTTAAAAATAGGTAGGGAAAAGGGTTTAGAATTTAAAAACCAACGTAAGCTTCAATAGTAATGATTGAAAAGTGAAAAGTCATAAAAATACCCGGTATCAACCCGGACACTGCCCGCGTAAAATTCTGAAATGATTATCTTAAAGCTTCTCTGTAATTTTTTAGCACTGAGAGCCAGTTTTGACGAAATTTGCTGCTATTTTAGTGCAGTAATCGTTTCTTGGAAAGTAAACGTAATAATAAACAATTTAATTGTGCAAGACGTTTATATGTTATAAAAATGTGGAGATATTTTTCTTTATTTTAACTTTTCTGTACAGAACATCCTGACTGACATGTTCGGATGGAAAAAAATGAAAGTTTCAGATGTTTGCCTCATATTCTGCCTAATTTATGTAGATTAAATTAGGAATTCAGTTAACATTATTTTTGGTCAGATTTTGGGTTGAAATTTTTAATTTCAATACCAATATTTTGATATTTTCAGCCCGCAAAATTCGCGAGAACTCCTTTTCTACTTACCCTAGAAGACCTCTTATGTAAGAAAAAACTATTCACGATATTATTTCCCTGGGGCCTCTTTAGTTGGTTTATTTCAAGTTTTCATTCCGAATATCTAGTCTTGCATTCTTTTCACAGATTTGAAGAAATTGAAGTAGTATGATTAAAGTAATCTTGAAACTTTTTTTCCCTCGGGGGGCCCCCCTGAGCCGGGGGGCCCGGGGCAATTGCCCCTTTTGCCCCCCCGTTAATCCGGCCTTGTCCTATTGCCTTTTTGAGCTAGGAGCATTATCGTGTAAAAAATTATCAATTTTGGAGCTGCCATATCTCAAGTTGGGGCAAACGAAAAAATCTGCTTTTTGCTGCATAAACTAGGTTGTAACACGAGTATTAGATACAGAAAAAACTGGAGATGCGTTTTTTGTTTAACTCGAGATTTTTAATTTTGAACATTTTATGTTTTTAAGCTTTTTCAAACAAAAAAGCACGTATAAAAATTTCGTGTTTTAATGTTCATTGAAATCACATTCTGTTGGTCGAATGAGATTATTAATGCTTTATTTCTTACCATTCTCTAATATTCCCTTTTTTTAATATTGTAGCTTAAATTTTTTTTTTTATATAAAAAATGCATATTCATTCATCAATAATGTTCAAGATGTTTTTTCAAAATACTGTGCGCAGCTTCAGGTAGTTGAATTTCTTTGACCATGAATTTTATCTTCTCTATGCGCTACAACTGGGTTTCTTTTAAATAAAAAAAAAATATATCAAGAACTGTTTCATTTCGTAAGTTGAATTTCAAGTTACGAACACACCAAGAAGGATAATTAATTCCTAATATGTAGGAAGCTTTTAAAAACACCTCCATGGATCGTATGTACGCATGTAACGGGGAATAACCATAACAACATTTCTTAGGATTTTCCTCGTCGATTGGTTGTGGTTCGTTCAGCCTTTTCCAGATGATTTTCTAAGGTAACATTTTTAAGATTATGAGTCGGTCAAATCGTTAATTTCTTTTGTATCAGCCATGGTAAAGTAAAGTTCGCTTTTGGTATTGACAAAGAAATTCTTGAACAAACAACATGTTGGACGTAATACTTATATCTCATCTTCCATTTTCAACTTCTCTCTGCGTTAACACACGGGTTTCATTTTTTTTTTTAAAGTTTGATTGGTCTACATAATGTAGTTGAAGAGGGATAGTCATTGTTGCCTTCTAAAAAGTTCATTTGACGGTTTTCAAAGTGCTGAGCTTTGGTTAAGTCGCTCCGACAAAGAAACGCCAAACCTTCCTCTGGCGCATACGGATCTACCGTGGGTTGTACCGACGCTTGCGATGATGCATCTGGTGATTTTTTCAGTGAGTTGACTTTTCGCCTTACATTTCAGGTAATTTTCTTCTTGCAATTAACAGTTAAAAAAACACTGTATATAACTTCCATTTCGGTTAATCGAATATATGTCTATTATCTCAAACTCGCCAAACATGACATACTGAATAGCACGCCTGAGCTTTCTGAGACCATTATTTGCACAAAAGCAGAAAATTTTCAATAATTTTTGGAGCCGGTAAAATAGAGAGCGTTGTAGGAGGATTTGATATTTTTGTTTGAAAAAACTTAAAAATATAAAATGTTCAAAATTAAAAATCTCGAGTTAAACAAGAAACGCATCTCCAGTTTTTTCTGTATCTAATACTCGTGTTACAACCTAGTTTATGCAGCAAAAAGCAGATTTTTTTGTTTGCCTCAACTTGAGATATGGCAGCTCCAAAATTGATAATTTTTTATACGATAATGCTCCTAGCTCCAAAAGCCAATAGGATAGCCATGCACAGTCTTCGAGAAAAAGATGCGTTTTGTTGTGTTGAGAAAATGTTTAGAACACATCAAACTTGTAGAGTTTCTATTAAAAAAATTATAAGCAAAAATCTTTTTTTTAGACGCGCCCTACTAATTTAATCTTGAAAAAATCATAGAGCGATACCGTTTCATTGCACGACTTTGATATGTTCAACAAAGTTTCTTCAAATGATACAATCTACAACTTTCTAGAACATTTCAATACTCTATCTATTCACCGAAAGAAATCAGTACCACGAATTTCCACGGTATTGACACGTCCTAGTAACTCACCTTTTAAAAAGAAAGCGCTTATTATATAAAGTAACTTTGAAGAACAAATGATTTGTCTAAAACGCACCGATTTTGTGTTATTAATTTTGTCTCGCTAAATGTTTGATCTGGACCACTGTGCAATGTCTTAATCCATAGAAATACATAGTGAATACAGGTAGTAAAATTTAAAAATTTTTATAAAGAATTGCAAAATTAGGAAACTTTGTGAGTTCTGCAAAGTTTTTCAAAATTTTGTGATCTGCGATACAGATTCTGTGGCGATATTTTTCTCAAAGTTCTGTGACATTATATATTTTTTTGTGATTTCGGCAACCTTGGATTCATTTCTCCTTCCGTTGAAGAAATGAGAAGGAGGGATGGTGTGTTCCATACAAAGTTTTGCATAGTTCGAAAACTTATCGAACATACGAAACCTAATTTGGCAAGGGAGTAGATATATTAAAACTCGAGAAATGTTTTTTTTTCAACGTTTTGAGAAACCTCCAGTAGGAAGGGGGAAGTGAAAGGAGGCTTTCATTCAATATATTTGGGTCATTCGTGAACTTATTATTCAAATTCAACAGTAGAGGGTATTTTAGTGCAAAATCTCCCTCCTTTCAATGGAGCGATAGTAAGAGGCTCGAAGAACTCGAGAACTAATTTTGCAGATAGTTATACATTTTGGAAAGAGGAGTATTTAGATTAAGGTTGCCAGATTTTTTTCAGCACGTAAAACCTTACAAAATCCAGGCATTCGATTTCAAAATTGACGACAAAAATCCGGGCAAATTTAGTCATAACCCACAAATTACTCAACAAAGATCAAGAAAAAAAGAAAATTAATCAAAACTCATCGACAGATTTTAATTCTTATTTTTGGCTTCCAAAAAACCTTTCGTAATTATTTTCATAAAACTAGCTCAAAAAATTTCATTTTGGAGGCGTAAATAAAATTTTTTCACAAATTCAATTTGGTTTTTATATGATATGCCAAATAAAGTGAATAAATTCGGGCAAACCTGGGTTTCTATCAATGACATGCGAGCGACTGAGCTGGGCCGGACTGTTCCCAAAGTTTTATATAAAATTTCCGGGCAAACCCGGACAAAACCCGGCAATCTGGCAACCTTAATTTAGATACAAGAAAATTGTCTTTTATGATGATCAAGATGATGATAATGAAGAGGAGAGAGGGGCCATAAGTTTTTTTTGAACAATTTAAGAGCTCATTGAAATAAATCGAATCAATTTTAACTGGGGTGAGTATATGGGTTATGAGAAATTAATCTATTAATATTATTTTTTCTAAACCCTTTTTCATTTCCATTATACGGTGGTACAAATCCCCAAAAGTTGGAAGAAAAGTTCAATTTTCAAGTCAGCGACAACATTTTATTTATCAGGATTCTAATCTCTCATTTTCAAGGAGAGGTTTCAATATAATTATTTCAATTGAACTTTTTATACTTCTTCACTGGAATTAACTAGAACGACAACTTAAACATAATATTTTTAGAAATAAGTTTTTATTTTCTCAACTTAAATAAAACATTCTAAATAGGTATCCATATCTTTCAGACAATATTGATCCTTCAGTATTCCTTTATTCGAAGTCTAACCAAAAAAAAATCCGAGAGAACATGTAGATCAGCAACGGCATGCTCAAAATAAATTTCACTTTGTTTACAAGAAAGCTGAAGCTAGAAGCTGTACGTTGCACATAAGGATTTTTTTTTAAAAGTGGTGTAATATCGTACTTTTCAATGTCAATGTCAAAACTGTCAAAATTGTTTAAGTTATACCAGATAAATTTTGAAAAAAGGATTGAAAAGTTGACGTAATTTTGCACATTTCCACATCTTAAGATTTTCAAAATACGAAACACAGAATTTTTGACG
Source organism: Uranotaenia lowii (assembly GCF_029784155.1). Lineage (NCBI taxonomy): Eukaryota > Metazoa > Arthropoda > Insecta > Diptera > Culicidae > Uranotaenia > Uranotaenia lowii. Next base: position 73,801,486 of record NC_073692.1, read on the forward strand.
AATTTTCAAAGGTACCTGTTTTTCAAACTTTTTGTCAATTTGTCATCACTCAGATTTTCTTGCACTTTAATTCAACTTTGCACTGGATTTTGACTATATTTACGTAAGATTTTTTCAATAAATTTATATTCACCAGAAAGGAAATTTCATACCGATTCTTGTGGTTGAATTACATTAACACTGCAATACTTAACACAAATATGCTAGCTTATATCTTCAGCTTTCTTGGACACTAAGTGGATTTTTTTACATTTCGTAGCTTGTTCTACAGTCTTTTTTTCGAAGCATGATATTTCGGATTGTTTTCCTTAACTTTGTATAACGGTAAACTGAAGTGTTGAAGCTAAATATTTTCTGAAAAACTCATTTGAGTGAAATTACGAGGTTTCCAAAACTGAATTTAGTGAAAATCGGTTAGTAAACAAGAGAGATATATTGATTTTTGTCAGAAGTGTCAAATTAACACTCCATGGACTGTAACGGGTAAAAAATTTCAGGGGCGGATGAAGATTAAGACCGAATCTGGATCATAGAATACACAAAACTCTTGCTCTGGGTAGGAGGTTTAATCATTCGAAAAGTTGAAGAAATGCTATCTCAACAAAACTTCTCTGAAACGGTAGCTAAGATTCAAGAATGGCTTCCTGAGTGTTCTGCAGGAAAACAGATTACACCTAAACTGCTCAACACCTGCCAAGAAAATTGATTCCCATCAACAAATGATGCAACCGGAACCACAACGCATCCCCTAAGCGAAGAACCGGATGTTGTTGTTCGTTCGATGGTGGTGAATGGATATGCATAAATTTAGCACCGCTTCCATATTGGAATAGCAGCACCAGATTTGGCTAATCCTGCCAAGATCATCAAATTCACGTTAGCAACCGATACCGGAACCAGGCGACAGCACCACACTTTCGGAATTTCCAAAACGGAGAAACCATAGTTGTTTTGGCTTAACGATGCAGGCATTGGGACGTCGATTTAGGGAAAGGGTTGAGAAGGTAGCAAAACATCAACCCACCCACATGGACTGGGATTGTCAAGGATTCTAGACGGTGATGACGACGTCGCTCGTCGAGGACGTGGCAGAATGGCCTTATTTGCATTCACGTAGCAGATGATGTGTTCGGAATACATGGATTTCGAGATGACTTCCACTTCCACAAGCAAAAAGGGAAAGGGGGGATGTCCCTTCAGCTTCCATAAACACTCTCAAACACTCACACACACATTTGAAACTAGAAGGGAAGTAAATCGACATCATCAACTCATCATATTCCTGTCCGCCTTCCTCCCGTTTCCCTTTTCCCACTGATCCAAGAAGTGTCGTTGTTGTTGTTGAGAATGGGGCGCTAGCAAATGACATTTTCACTTTCCGAAAAGAGTTTCTCTTCTGTGCCATGCTGGCCGCCATGGTTACAATACAGTACCCCGAAGAAGAAATGGGGCCGATAAGGTGAGCGATACAATCCGACAACTCGCTCCCGGAAGGCACTTTACGGACAAATTTCTGGGGTTTGATGAATTTTAGGCATATGCATTATTCATAGGGGAGCCCTCCCCACAAAAAAGTCGGTGACACACATCGAAAATGTTCCGGGAGGTTCTTTAGATTGTCTGCCGACGAAGGATCACTCTTCTTGCTTCCGAAAACACTTGCAATTGCTTCGCCGAGGACGTGAGCACGGTACTGATGGTGGATGGTGATGTTTATGAATGTTATTTTTATCGCATATTCATATTCCGGTCCAGGCAGATTTGTTTACTTACACAGTTGACGGCTGGCATGTTAATGTAGGTCGATTGTAGATAATTTAGAAAAGTAAGTGATTTTTAAATTTTGTTTACCCCTTTTAATTCTATTTGATCAGCTCCATTATTTGAAAAAAAAAACATAATTTCTTTTAATTCTAACTAGGGAAGTCTCAGCCATGCCATATGCCATACGGAAATGGTAAATTTTATTGTAGAAATCTGGCATCCGTTTTTTTTTTCAATATTAACCAAACTGGAAAAGTTTGGAACTTTTAAGGTGACGGAAATTGTCATTTTCAACGAATAATCATTCACTAATTTTGATGAAGGGTCTTGCTGGGATGTATTTTTAATTGAAAATCATTGGAAACTTATCATTATTATGGTAGGTTGAGGAATCTAGCTTTCGATTTCCCGAAAAATTACGTTGAAAATGAGGATGTTTCTTCAGTGAATCTTTGCCGCCGTTATCCTCTAGGCCACCTAGGCATTCAAGTCTTTTAAGCCAGAGGTCATGAGATCGAATCTAGGTCACGGCTTATATAGTACTTCTTCGTGTGGGTTGGTGGTTTTAGCATTTCTAAGATGCTGGTCGTCATATCCTTGAAAGATGTACGCCTGAGAGTTTAAGTAAATTTTATCTCTCCAAAGAAACATAAAGTTTCACTGGGATCCTATATGTGTGTGTTCGTTTTAAAATTCATGCATCCCGTGTGGATACAATTTCAATTTGAAAAAAAAAAATGTTTGGGCATTGGAACCGGGAAAACCGGGAAAATATTTGGAAATTCGTGTCAAAACCGGGAAAATACTTTAAATTATTTTTTTCCATATATACATATATATCGTAGGCGTCTGTTCTCCATGTCAGGGGCGGCGTGCGGAGTGCAACAACGTCCTGGTGGTGTTCGGGACCCAAAACAGCAACATCACTACGGTCCTCCTGCGAGATAGTGGGGTTAGCTGCGAGCCTTGCGAGCCCGTGACTACAAAAAAACTTAAGCAACAAACAACGAACAACAATTTTTTCATATATAAACCTATTGAATTCTAAAGTTCGTTTATTTCATCATGACTATTTTTTTTTCTTAGGAGTAGAGATGTACCAAACATCTCGAAAAAACCGTTAAGCCGGATACTCGGCTGACCAAAAATTCGTATAATAACAGACTGTGAAAACTGCATGTGAAAAAATAAAGATAAAATTTCAATCAGTTGCAATTAACAGCAATCTTGAGCTACGCATCAGAAATTTAAATTTGAATTCGAAACATGAATTTTAATTAACATTTAAGTTTTGATTTATGGATCAGAAATTTATTCCGAATTTCGTTGTTCATGATTAAATTTCAAATTTCAGAATTCAGAAGCCAGAGCTCAATTGCAATACCTAGTATGAGGGCAGACAGAAATAAATTTATTTTTAATTGGAAATTCACTTTGAAATTTTGACATCACATAGCATTAAATCAAAACCATATTATATTAAATCGAAATCATAAAAATAAACTAGTTTTCTTTATTAAAAGCAAAGCTTTTGGCCCAGACTGACAAGAATGTGACAATTTTCGACGAAATTTTGCTGGATAAAATTTAGGGTATGTTACAAGAGTTATTTTCCTGCAACTTTGTATTTCAAGCTGCTTCTAATAAAATTTGATATACTTTTTTGACAAAAGAAAAACTGCTGAAAATATGCTATGTGTTATTTAAAACAGGGCAAATCATAAAAGATCAGTATGGAAACACCGGAAAAAAGCGGGAATTTGTAAATGGAAACTCGCTGGCCCCTCTGTATAATCTGCGATTAGTCGGGAATTCTTGGGATTTCAAATTTTATTCCCAGAATTCAGATACCCTGACTTTTAAAAAAAACAGAATTCCCGTAAACCACTGCAAAAAGAAAAACAATCATAAATTGACAAACATGAGCATAATCTCAAAATAAATATGCAAAACAAAAAATACAAAAATGAAAATAAGCATAAACTTTCAGAACGGACAAAAATGACATTAATGACAAAATAGCAAAGCATGCCAAAAATGAACGTAAATAAGCAACTTGATAAAATGACTATAATGAAAAAAAAAAATGAAAATAACAATATTTTTTAAAATGATTGAAATATAAAAAAAGTACAGAAATGACAAAAATGACAAAAACACAATAAAAATAACAACAACAATGAAGAAAATATGACCAAAATTGCAACAATGCCGTAAATTGAACAAATGACAAAATGGAAAAAAAAATAATGTTTAAATGATAAGAATGGCAAAATTCATGATAATGACAATATTTTCATTATTGACCAAATCGACTAAAAGGAATGTTTTTTTCATCATTTTGATATCTTATTTTTGTAATTTTTGTTATGTTGAATTTTTTATTCTTATTTTTATTTTACAATCTTTGTTGTTGTTAGTTTTGGCGTTTATAAAATTTGAATCGTTTCTTGTCATTTTTAATTTTTTTTTTTTGATTAATTGTGATAATTTTAAGCGACGTGGTTTCTTAACACATTATGGACTTAACATGAGATATCGTGTTTTTTGTTTGTTTGTCACGAGAGCGTTACACAGAAGAATAACTAAAAAAATGTATAAGTTCGGAATTTTATGACAATCATTCCCTCAGAACCTTTTAATGCTCTTAAATCAATAAATTTCTCGTTTAAATAATATTTCTGAAAATTTAACGGCAAATCTTACAATGTTCCTAGTTTCTTTTCTTAAAAAAAAGATTGCTCCGTTAGGCGCATTATAACTCTCACTACTGCTACCGCTTTGCCGTCTTCGGCAAAGTTGAAGCAAGAAAATTTTCCAGTAAGCACCATGGATTGAAATTTCATTTGCATTGCGTAAGAACAAAATAATAAAAAAAAAACAAGAAAGTGACATTCTTCCAACTAATTTTCATTTCCATACAAACTTTAAAATTAAAACCCGGGTAGGTATCTAAATATAATTGAGATCTTGTCGTTCGTTCGAAAACCGACCATATACACTTTGTAGATTGTTCAAAACTGTTTCGATTTTTTTGTTCGTGATTTTTGAAATTTTTAGTCGATTTTTGAAAAAAAATGTATTTTCGAGATAACACCAGATCTCGACACTTCAGTGCATTTCTAAGACATCTGGCACAAAAATTTAAATTTCGATTTTTCTAATTTGCTTTGGTCACCTCATTGGGGAACTTTGAGAGTCAAAAAACCTAAACCTTGAGCGCTTTGAGGCACCCCCAAATCAAGACTGATTGAGCTGAAATTTTTCACAGGTCAGTTTTCTGGGCCAATCTACAAAATATTTGGACGGTTTTCAAAATTCGATCATGAAACTTTTCCCATTAATCAATTTATAAAACAGTGGCTCAAATCATCAAACTATCGGTAGAACTATCTTCAGCAGATTAGTATAGATTATGAATCTAGCAGAGGGTAGCATCATAATATAAATAATCAGAAATTCTATCATATAATGTTTATAGTTTCCGGACACATCTTTTACTTATTGCATTTCATAAGGATGCCTTCTTTTGGTCTCCATCGATCTAAACCTAGCATCAATCCTCGAAAGTTCACAGCGACCCAGTAATGAGCACAACGACTTAGCACATCTGTGAATGGCAGCAATTAATGAGAGAAATTGCATTAGCACAGCAGACTCGTTGCCTTCATCAATGCAATGAAATCGTTGCAAAACCGATTGAATTGATTAAACCGCAATACCCCTCCGAGAAGGCATCAATGGAGGTTGACGACGACGACTACCCATTTGAATGAAACTGAGAATCCTTCCTCGTCTCGGTTAGTCCTGTAATGTCCTTCCCGCGGAAATGATCCGATTAAAGCTTAATTGAACCGATATGGGTTGATCACAAACCCGGATCTACTTCAAGTGTGTTGGGCGCCATCCAGAGTGCTCATAAATGATGCAAACCGAGCTTAAAATTCACACAAAATCAATTTGTGTTGCTTTGCAGAAGGTAAGCTCCCTTGTTGTTCTAGCGATTTCGCCTGGACCTCGATTGTTGTGTAACTATCGAGTGTTAGTAAAGCCCCGGGTGCTTTTCCACGCTTTCTCGAGGCTTAACACATACTCTGGTGTGCATTTGGTCGAGTGGATTTCCACCGAACAGTCTAAAGGACTTGGAACGATTGGTTTTTTTTGTTGGACTTTTCTGTGTAAGGTGCTTAGAAAGAAGGAAGGAAAAAACAACTCAATAATGGTCAGCAAAAGTTAACCGGAGCAGGAAAACTCAATTCGCTAGACTTACGTCGTTCATACATCCACCCACACAAACACACAGCCACACACTTAAAGTGCTCGCGATTTTTCCTGTTCCGACATTGCTCTGACTGCGTGTGTGTAAGTGATGGGATTAAAGTGATGCTGTTATTTTCCGAACCTTCCCTGGCTTCAGGCAGAGCTTTGGCGAGTTATCGAGGACCAAGTTTTTCGACTTCCTTCAATGAGTCCGGAGGACAAAGAATGAATGAAGCGAAAGCTAAAGGAAAAAAAACTCTCGTTGTAATCCGATTGAGCTGGGGAAAAACAGATGGAAAGTGTGGAAACGAGAGAACTAACAAGTTATTAATTTTACATCTTTTCCTTCTGTCGGATGCTTTTTTGCTGAAAACTGGAACCATTGAAAACCAACGGCGAATGAATCGGTAGAAGCTTTCGAGTGAAAAGCGAACGAGCTCGATGATCGATGAAGACGCTCGCTTTTTATGAAGATGGTAGTTTTTTTAAGGAAGTAACTTATACGGCAGCACAAAGATTTGTTCCATCGACGACGGACGACAAAAACTGGAACAAGATAAATTGCGCTTGAAATCTTTAGAAGCAATCGTCCGAGAATTAAAAAAAAATTAAAGCTGTTAAGTTTCTCTAAGCATCAGGTGTTGTAACTGAAGATTCTTAAAAAACTGAATTCAAGGAAGATATTCTGAATTAAACATCGTAAACTTGTTAGGACCCAAAAAATCTACATGCAATCCGAAGTTTTGGAAGATTCCTCCTTATCTTTTACAGCATGTAGTTATTTGGAATATTTTGAAATACTTTATCACAACTTTAACAGATACCCAAATTAAGATCTGAAGAAAATTTGCATGACCAATTCTCAATTCTTTTAGCTCAAAAAATACCAAAAATCAAGGGTTGAATTGTGAGTTTCGATTTTTAATTATTTAGGTTCATATTTTCAAACAAATTTGAAGTTTTTTTCTGTTATATTTTAACCTGAAATATAAATTTTATTTTTGAAAATGTATGCTTAATAAATAAAACAAAAAGAATAGAACTTGAATCATTGTTTACGCCTCTATCAGAAACGAATGTTTTTTTTACGGAATTTTTGTTCTGAATTCTGATAAAAGATGATTTTTTGTCAGAACTTATTAATCCTAATATCTGATAAAATATTTATTTTTCGCTTTTTTTGCAGTATATATCAAAAACAATAAAAAAGATGTGTTTTTATTCACTTTTACTACCTGAATTTAATTTTACAAATATACAAGTCTCTTGATTCCCAAATGTTGAATCTGGCTCCAGCTTTTTTGAATTATATCTAGAACCAGAGATAGTATTTTACTACGACATTATTTACCTTCTTGAACAAAAAGTGGTAATGAAATCCTATTTAATTTCAACGACACAGTAACTTCCTGCTTTGTGTCTACACCACTTTTTCACGTGGCAGCAGACACTCGGATGCTTCTCAGTTACGTTCGTATAATTGCATCTCAAATGGATCAGGACTACCCTTTTTCGAGCGCATTTCAAAACCAGCACCCGCAGCTATGTATACAGTTTATCTTTCTCTCGGAAAACACCCCCAGGGGGAAGCCTTCATTCATTCACCGCCCACCCCCAACATTCAAAGCCGAGAGATCTGCACCAGAGATATCCTGTTTCGGTATCTACATACCATTCACATATCCTTTCAGGAGGACTTGGCTTCGTCAGTTCCATTTGTGGAAGCAGAGTTGTCTTGCCGAGGGAGACTCACTAGTGGACCTAGTTTCTTTTTTTTGCATTCGTCCAGCAGCACCCTCCAGTTTCATTTTCAGAAAAGGGTTCCTGGGGGCCTCTGGGTGTTGCCCTAGTGTTCTGATACTTGGCAAGGACGAGTCCTCTCAGTCGTCACACATTTTGTTCCAACTCTTTGGTCAAAGGACCAGGAATGCATCTCCAATGCACCCAACGACGTAACGACTTTCCCCACCAGTCATGGTTTGGTTTGGTTCTAGTTTGGAAAAACGTTCCCTCATACTTTCTCTGAACGAAAACTTAACAGAGACAGAGGTTGGGAATCGGTTTGGGTCAGCGCAAGTAACGATATGGGCAGTCCAGAGCGCGTGTTTTGAACACCAAGTACCCAGAGCACTGCAGAAAGTGACGACTACGATACAAATTTTCACCAGACCCACCCACGTCCCACATCCTGGATTCACACATTGTCGCTTGAAGCCGGACAAAAGTAGTGGAAAGTTCAGTCAGTTAGTGATGCGATGAATGTAAGATAGAGTCAAACAAGTGCTGAATTCTTAATAAATATGTTTTGGTTTCGAACAGAAAATTTTTTTGAGCAAAACAAAGACAAACATTTTCTAACTAAGCCATCCTCGATATACAAATCATACCATTGGTTATGAAATTGTAGGGTTATTTTACAAAAATTTAACTTAAACCATAAATTGAATGCTGATTTTCAAATCCATAAAAATGATATCTTTTTATTTTAAATCTTAGAATGTACTATAAATTCGAGCTCTGTATAACATTTTCTGTTCAACTTAATTTCTCGTTTCGTTAAAATTCATTTTAATTAAAAAACGTTATTTTACTTGTAAAGTGTGTTTGGATTAAAAAGTGGTCAAACTAAATTGCGTGTAAATCTTGCTCGGATTTTCAATACAAAAATTGGGAAAAGTCAGTTCCAGCCTGATAGACCGGATATCACCGGGTTTTGCCCGAATTTATTATTTGCCAAATTGAACAAAAAACAAATTGGTTGTATTTTTTTTTAATTATGCGGCCGAAACAAATGTTTTTGAGCAAGTTAAAAAAAAACTATCATAAAAGGTTTTTCGGAAGCTTAAAATACGATTAAAAATCTGTTGATAAGTTTTAATTCATAAGTTCAACAAATTTTTCAAGTTTTTTTTTCTTGATTTTTATTGAGTAACTAGTTGACCCGGTGTGCTTTGCTACACCTTCCAAAAATTATTGAAATTTGTGGTACCTGGTTTTTTGCTTTTCATTTATTTGCACAAAATTCTAAATTCATTTCATTTCATCAATTCATTTAATAAATGTTTTTTTTCAATTAAAATTGCAACTTTTTTTTTTATTTTGAAATCTTAAATCTAATATTATTTTTAATCCGTGTTTTAATCCTTTTTAGGACCCTGGATTTCTTTGCTTCATAAGTTTATAACTTAAGCCAAAATGTTTTTCCAGATATGGAATCTTCGCTGTCCTTTTTTAATGTGGAGAGGGTCTCAAACTAACCTAGAAACATTTTTTTGTAACAAAATAACGTCACGGGACACTTATATTACCTATTCATTCTCGAATTATTTTACAAATTGAGAGAGTGACCCCTCCCCCATTCTTTTATCCCTAATAGGAGAAAAGGGTGTTTCATAACATCAGAAAAACACTTCTTATATACAAATACGATCCCATATCATATATGGCTTCATTCTCGATAAGCTCTCGAGCTATTCAAAAAATGGATGACCCTCTCCACACTTCATATCTCCCCTCTGGTAGGAGAAGGGGGTCTCAAACCATCAAAGAAACATTTCCCGTACACAAATATGCTCCCATGCAAATTTGGCTCCATTTTTCGATTAGTTATCGAAATATTTAAAAAAAAATTGTATGAGAAACCCTCTTCCCTTTTTTTAAATTTCCACTTAATAGAGGGAGGGGTGCTAAACTACCGGAAAAACATTCCTTTTGCTCGAATACCCTCTCATGCAAAATTTGGTTACGTCTGTGCTTTATTAGTAGTCGAATTATGCTATAAATTTTTTATCGGAGCCCCCGTTACTACCTATCCCCTACCTGGAAGAACGGAATCAAGATGAAACATCCCGTGTATTAAAATACACTCCCATGCTAAATTTTGTTCCATTCGCTCGATTGAATTTTCCCATGTCATATTTGGTTCCATTTGTTAGATAAGTTCTTGGTTTATGCAAAACAATCGTATGCGAGCTCCCGTCTTCTCGAACTGTATCCTCATTTGAAGGAGAAAGATGTCTCAAATAAGCGAATAACCATTTTACGTATTCAAATGCTTTCTCATGACAAAGTTGTTTCCATTTGCTCGATTAGTTCTCAAATTATGCGAAAATTGTAAAAGAGCCACCCTCTCTCCTTCCTATCAACCCACTGGAAGGAGACAGTAGTACCAAATATTCATAGAAACATTCCTTCTGCTCAAATACCCTCCCAAGCCGAATTTCGTTCCATTTGCTGGATAAGTTCTCGAGTGATGTATAAAATTTTATGAGAGAACCTACCTCTCTAAAGATTTTCCGACTTGAAGAACGGAGGGTTTTCAATATATCATAAACAAATTTCTCGTATTCAAATACCTTCCCACGCCTAATTTGGTCCCATTTGCTAGATTATTTTTCCAGTTATGCTAAAAGTGGTAAAGGACCCCCCTCTCTTCTTTCTTCTCACTGGAAGGAGGGAGGGGTACAAAAAATTCATAGAACTATTTATCGTACCCAAATACTTTTCCAAGCCAAATCTGGTTTCATTTGCTTGAATAGTTTTAAAGTTATGCAATAAAAATTGGTTAAAGTTCCCCCCCCCCCTTCTTTCTGTATCTTCGTTGGTCGGAGGGAGGGGTCTAAAATAATCGTAGAACCATTTCTCGTATTCCCCTACCCTCCCATATCAAATTTGTTTCCATTAGCTTGATTAGTTCTACAGTTATGTTAAAAAATTGTAGGGTAGGCCCCCTCCCCCCTTCCCATCTCCCCATTGGAAGGAGAGAGGGGTACTAAACTATGATTGAAACATTTGTCGTACCGAAATACGCTCCCATGCCAAATTTGGTTCCATTTGCATGATCAGTTCTCGAGTTATGAAAACTTATTACATTTATTTGACAGACCCCCACCCCCCCTTCCAGGTATAGGGAGGGGTCCCAAACCATAATAGGAACCTTCCCCTGCCTCCATTACTCCCATTTGCCAAGTTTCACGCAAATCGGTTCAGTAGTTTTCGAGTCTATAGGGAACAGACAGACAGACAGACAGACAGACAGAAATCCATTTTTATATATATAGATTCTTGAGTTTTGACCAAATTTACCCGAATATTGACCAGATTTTTGGGCGACAATTTTGATATCAATTGCCCGGATTTAACCAGGTTTTTAGATAAAAAATAAAATTTGTAATCTACTTTTTTTTTGGGAAGAAGAACTACAGCCCAGTTCAAATCTATCAAAGATTTTGAAATATTCGATTTTTTGAGCAACTTTTAGTAGAAGAAATTTGGGTAGATATTTTGTGAAAAATGAGGAAAAAAAATATAACTTTATCGCTCTGTAAAAATAATCTTTTCAAGATAATCGTTATTTAAATATACCAAATTTTTTAAAATTTTATCAGTTTTCATATAATTTGAAGATATCAAATTTACCAAAAACATTGTCCTAGTTATAGCAAGAGTTGTTGGACATTTCCATGTCAAGTTATATATTAAAATAATGAACTAAGATTCAACTTTTTGATGAAACAAAAAGTAGCTGCTAATACGTGGCAATGAAAAAGTTATTCATCTTTTTGTGAGGCATTCTTTGTGCTTATCATGAAATTTTACAGTTTTCCTCAGTAAATCGTTTTTGGAGTGGAAGCTTACTTTTTAGTGTGGGTCTGTGTTAAACAGACTAATAGCCGTTAAATATTTCTTTCCTTTGTCAATTGAAATAACTTAATCAGTCAATGCCCTTATATAACTGAATCCATTTTATGTGTAAGTTTAAAATATAATTGTAGAGCTGATGTTTTCGTTATTGAAACTATTTGAATTTTTATCAAAACTATTCTGTAGCATAAAATGACAAGCATTAAACATGGTAATGGACAGTTTTATTCTTCATCTGTAGTCGTATTTAAGTTTTTTTTTAACTTTTGTATTTTTAGTTTTTTACAGAAATTGAGTTCAACTTTTTAAAATGCGTAGTGAGCGAAGTAGTTAGCCATTTAGATCTATGGAAGGTTAAAGAGAAAATTGAATAATGCTCATGCAATAATTACTCCCACATCGATTTTCAATTTTCTTTCCGATAAAAATTGTTTTGAAAATTAAAGTTTACTTATATGCACTTGTATCATATGCGGGAAAAGTAGATTTACAAAATCCAGAAAACGGCTATATTTCAACTGTTTTTAAAGAATTAAAAAATTTTCACTGATTTATAAATTTTAACTCCAATCATAATACAAAAAAAATGCTAAAATCTACTCAACTTTCAGTTTGCGTTAAGTTTGGAAGGAATTTTTAACAATTTTTCAAAAAATATGGAAATAAGACTTAAAGTTAAATAACGTTTTTCTTACACAAAACTTAGATAATGAAAAAAAAATTAGAACCACCTGATGACTTTTTCTCACGAATGGATAGGCATTTACGGTGTCTCTGGAGAAAACTTTATTTTTCGTAAATTAGCATCGCTTATTTTTGCACCATTCGAAAGCTTGAACTTTTTCTTCTTTTGAACCGAAATTAGAAATAACCCATCGGGGGTTTTAAACATTTTTTTGTTTTAAGGATTTTTTAACCTTTTTAATGTTTTTTTCAAAGGCAAAATCTTACTAATCACTGTTAAAACAGTTGTATTACCTTTAGCGTTATTCTAACATCAGGTTGCCAGAATTTTTTTTACTCCTACCAGGGCCCGACAAATCCGGGCAATTTTATCTAAAAACCTGGCAAAATCCGGGCATTTGATTCCAAAATGTCAACCAAAAATCCAGGCAATACCCTGGCAAATTTGGTCAAAACCCAGGAATTACACAATACAAATCTAGAAAAAGAAACTTGCAATACATTTTTTTTTTCATAAGCAGTTTTTAAATCGTAAATTTGGCTTTCAAAAATCTTTTCATTACTTTTTTTTTAAACTTGCTCAATAGATTTCGTTCTGGGTTCATAAAAAATTTTACAACACAATTCGTGTTTTGTTGTTGTGTGTTTTGGCAAATGAAAGGAATAAATCCGGTCAAAATCCGGACATTTTTTCAATGCGATTCGAGCAATCTGGCAACCTTATTCTAAATCCGTATGTCAATAACATGATCTAATAGGAAAATTCCTTGGCTTCAACTTTCTCAAAGATATTAAAATACTGCAATTTAAAAGAAAAGAGTTTCAATGTCGCAAACAAAGCGATTATTATTTATTTGAAATCTAATTGAACTTCTCATCGCTGATTGTACCAAGACCAGAAATAGTATCCTGACGATCTAGTTATTGATTGTCGGGTGTGTAAATTTTCAGAATGGTTCATCTACATTCAATCATTTACATAAATTTAATCAGAAAAATCTGATATTTGTTATGAAAAAAATGTCTCCTGCTTTTTTGGGAACTTTAGTTATTCATTGGATTGCATAAATTAGCGTTATTGGAGGCATTCGTGTATATAAAAATTTGGTAGAATTTGAGTTTACATACATATTAGGGGGAAATTCAAGCTTGTTCAATTTTGTCAAAAGTAAACGAACTGACTCGAGTGATTTTTTTTATCAAAAAGGAAAAAGACTACAAAATTTTAACATCAACTTTCCTTTTCAACGACAAATGGTTGATTTGATTCAATACAATTTTTTGAAAATATTTTCTCAATTCACTTTTAGTTGCCTAGTAAGCCTCAATAAGTAAGATTTTATTTTGCAATTTTTTTAAATTTATTTATTTTTTGTATTTTGTTTTCTGAAACCTTTGCATTTGTTCAAATTTGTTTTACATATTTCCTAGATGAAATAAAATCGCGAGTTTATATCTGGTAGTGTTCTATATAGAAAACTGCAAAAATTTGTCTGTGGATTTTTGCATTTTTGGTTGTCCCTTCACTTCAGATTTTCCTGATCAAATTTATGTAAAAGTTTTGTTTAAAATTTAAATAAATCATCCAGAACGTTTGCACACTCTACAATCAATAACTAAGTCGTCAGGATGCTATTTCTGGTCTCGGTAAAATCAGCGATGAGAAGTTCAAATAGATTTTTCAACTGAAATCAAATTATAATCACTCTGTTGGCGACATTACAACTCTTCTCTCCTAATTTGTATTACTTTGATGTCTGCGAGAAATTGTAGCCAAGAAATTTTCCTATAAGATCATGTTATTGACATATGGATAAGGTTGCCAGATTTTTTTCAGTACGTACCCGGGTCGGACAAATCCAGGCTATTTTAGCAAAAAGTCGGGCAATATCCGGGCAAAATTGGTCAAAACCCAGGAACTACGCAACATAAATCCAGAAAAAAACTTGAAAAAAAAAACGTATTTTAGGCTTTCAAAAAACGTGTCAAGATTATTTTTAAAAAACTTGCTCATTATTTTTATGAAACTTGTTCATCCACCGTGAAGTGAAATCGCTTTTCCGGACTTTTCGGAACTGTTGTCATTCTTGAAGTCAACCAATTTACTTGAAAATGAAAAAAATAGTAGCAAACGATCGCAAATTGAATTTCCTTCAAAATGAATATAATTTGTTCATTAAAAAGTTTAAGATGTTTGTGTTGTGATCGTGAATTCACGCTAGAATTTTTCACTTTTGACTTCAGTACATACCACTTCGATTTTCTGTTCTCTCTGTGGAAAAAGGATGTTGGTGTCATCAAATAAGTTGTAGAGAAAACAATTTCCCACAATTTGATGTTCATAGCTTCTCGATTGAACAACAATGAACAAAGTAAGGTTTCTTTAAAGATGTGACGTGACATCACTCAGTTTAAACAGAACAAGGTAGTGTACTGAATTTACGTCACGAAATTTCAAGTTGTTCTGAAAAATTCTTTAGAGCCTTCAAATTTTATGTACAAAAAAGTAATAAAGTGAAAGCGATATTTTGTTATTCTGACTTCTAGAATCATAAATTTTCAGTATCTTTTCCTAACTTTTCCTTATTTTGACTGGCACTTGAATAGCACCATATTGAGGTATCATACGTTTAACTTACTGTCTCTCACAGTCTTTATTTGAAAAGCCACAAAAGAAATATTTTTTGGTATTAATTCGAAGATAATGAAAAAATAAAAAAAATCAACTTAATTACGTTCGGTTTGTAAAAATCTGACCATCTGAAGGTTTAAAACAGCTTTCTCTTATAAAATTTTATACAAATTAAAATTTTGGGACAAGAATTCACTCATTCGCGCTGCTGTAACTCAACTGGATTCCAACCGATTTTTATACGATTAAGTTTTCAAAAGTTTTTCAAGTTCTCTCATTATTTTCAACGAAGATCATATTTTTTATTGTTTTACAATGTTGAATTTCTCTCGTAAAATTAAAAAGTTTCCTTTTTTTGTGACGTGAATTCACTAATAAGCGACTGTTTTTATTCGCTTTTTAATACAAGCCCATTGGATATAAAAAAAAATCTTTTTTCTACACAATGAAGCAGTATTTGTTTGCTTAAATATGTATTTAAAAAAAATCAAAAAAATCAATACATGTATTTTAATTAATAATTTTGTGAAAGTAAAAGTTCAACATTTACACTTTTTCGAAAAAAAAAATTTCAAAATATCATAAACCTGGATAAACCTGGATAAAACCGCGCAATCAGGCAACCTTACATATGGAGCATAACCAAAAGCTTAGATAAGTGTTTTAACAGGTATAAGTTTAATTTTATCTTTGAAAAAAAAAAACAAAAAAACGGTTTTAAAACACTTTAAAAAAATGTAATTTTCTCCCCCGATGGATTTTTTCGAATTTGAGCTCAAAGGAAGCTTTCGAATAGTGCAAAAATAAGCGATGCTCATATTCGATAAATAAAGTTATTCTATCGGAGACACCTTGGCATTGTCTAATCTTCAATGTAGAACATTTTCACACATGTATTTTTTTCTTTTTGTAAGTATTGGAATCAAGATAAGATTAACTTATCTTCATATAACCGACGTATATTTCTAATTTTGTGAATTTCAAAAATGTTTTTTTCGTGAACATTATATCAGAAGACATCAAACCTCTCTAATCTAATTAAAGAAGTAACGAGGTTTTGTCCAACACAAAGCCTGTTCTCCCCACTGTGATTCGGTCTTGGAGATTCCCGACTTGATAGGAATCGAGATTCTTGATGTTTCAGGATTTTTTCTACAATAGACAAAAGAAGTTTGACAAATGATAATCAAAAACCGTAAAGTGGTTCTCAGTGGTTTATCTTAAATGGAGTCGATGTAAAAATAGTGAAGCATTCGATTTGAATCAATGATGGGCAAGCCAAAGTGATTTCTGCAGGGTCTGCAGGACTCCTTCAGAAGTTCAGTTAAACAAAATATCGTACAGTTCAGTTAAAAATATAACAAGTTCAACTATTTATTCTTCTACCTTCATTTATTTGCTGGGCTTGGTCTCACAAATAAAATCGAGCCCAACTTTGTTGGCACCGGTTTGTGGGGGTGTTTTTTACTTGTAACAAGGTTTAAATAGCCCACTGCCAAGGCCGTGTAGCCTATTGGAAAATCTTGTAAAATTGCACGCATCAATCAATAGGCTTCACACCGCCAGCCCGCTCGTCGTACGTTTCGTTCGATCGTCAATCAATTAGCGATTCCGACATTCCGACACCGCTCATTGAACTTGGTTTGTTGAACAATCTTTGCTTACCCGACAATCGCTGCAATGAATGGAACAACAACAACAACCAACCTAACCCTACCCAACGCCCATCCTTCTCCTAGCTAGATTGCCTACCATCTTCAATTATGCGTGTCACAAAAACTAAGCGCATGGTTGTGGCAGACCTTCACACTAATTGCCTTAACTAAAGAAAGGAGCCACCCTACTCTAGTTAGTCAGCTACCCCACACAGCCTACAGAAACCACCCCATTCATTGATGCTTTCGGTCCGGAGTTCCTTAAACTATTCCATTCGTTCGTTCGTCCAAAGAGAGCATTGGCATCGAACCATACCGAAAAGCTTGTTTCAGCTGGTACAAGTCCTTCCACAAACGACTACCTTTGAAAGCATCATACTCTGACTGAAAATGTACGTGTAAGGCCGAAGAGAGGAGTCCACAACATTGTAACTAAGCTTCGCGAACCATTCACACAAATCAGGCAGCGGCACTTTGTAATTAAAGCGCACGTTTTTCCCGAAATAGGAAAGGGGTGGCGCGGCAAGAGCTTTTCGGTGGTCGTTTCTGCTTCATTAAATCGGTGTGGCACTTTCCAAGGAGTCTTACTAACTTTGGGCGAAAGACGAAACGTTTTTTTTTGTTTCTTACTTTCTACCCCATTCAGAAAAAAGGATGTTGAAGTAAAAGTGGAATTACTTTGATGAAAGTTTACAAATGAATTAGCTGTTTCAACCCGGTTCGGTTTTGTTTGTGGGTCGAGAAAAATGATCCGATTTTCATCCGTGGGGGGTTGTTATTCGACGTATTTGTTTAAGAGAGAAGAAAGGCCTCGCTAGAGCACATCAATCAATCGCGTCGAACCGAGTCGGAGTAAAACTTAGCTGGCCCAACCGGAATTTGCATAATGATCAATCAGTGAATAATGGGGTCTTTAAATCTTAATAACTCAAACAAGTGATGGAGCAGATTTTCGGTTTCGGAAGAATCTGTTTAGCTTTTGTTCTTAGTTCGAAGTTGCTCATCAATTGACTCGCAGCTCCCAGTTATTAGTTCGATCTAAATCGTCTCTCGATTTTCGATTAAACATCAAAAGAAGATAAAATCTGATACCACTACTTTTTTTTGTTCGCGCGCACATTTTGGAACAGAAAATCGCCATTCAATCGTTAAAAAAAAAAGGGTTTATTGAACTGAATTTCTGCCCTAATTGAGTAAAAAAAAATACCTATTATAAATTTCAGCTCAATCTGACATGATCTAAAAGTAGCAAAAGCATCAAAATTATGCATGAAAAAATCTACAGAAATGACAACAATAATTGTCAATAATTATATTGACACAAACAAAAAAAACGTTTACATCTACGAAATGACAAATAAATAAAAATGACTAGAAGAAACACAATTGGCGAATATTAAAAAAGTTTTGAAATTTATACAACTGACAAGAAGATAACAAAGCCAAAACTAGCGAAAATGATAAAATGACAAAAATTAGAACAAAAGGCAAAAATGACGAAAATATAAATTAAACAAATATTAAAATTGCGAACATTACAAAAAATGACAGAAAAATTTCAGCAGCAGGTTGGCCAGCGAACTGGAAAAACCGGAAAAAACCAGGAATCTCGAATCAACATCTCATATTTAAATTTATTGAATTCGAAAGTTTATTCATTTCAACATGAATATTTTTTCCCAAAAGTTTTACATTTAAGAGTTAACTTTACATTCCGTAAATAAATTGTGAAGAAAAATCAAGATTTTTTTTTTTCGAAAATCGCAATTTCTTTGTTCAGCAGCCCTTACATTTTCAGGGTTTCAGTTCCAAAATATTTTATACGTATTTTAAAATAACGAAACGTAGCAGAAAAATTTCTGGTGATTAAACTTTTTCTTAGCCCACGGATATTGTGTGTGAATAGTGAAAATGTCTTTCAAGTGGAAAAAAATGTAAGCTTAGATTTTTTTTCTTATTAAATTAACCTTATTAGCGTTTATTAACATAAACATTATATATTTCATACCTTTGTGCATTTTCTTTATGGATCTTAAGAAAAAAAACCTGAATGTCTAGATAAAGAAATTTGATGAAGAAATCAAAAATGTTTTTGACATTGCATTCATATGTCGAATTTTTTATTTCCCAATTCTTATTTCGAAACATGAGATTGATGCTTAAAACCTTTCTTACAACTAGATAAGAATTTATTTTGTTCAAAACTTCATCAAAGACACGCTATACTGAATCAATACTCAAAATAAGTAGAAATGTAAAGCAAATATTTCAAATCTACCGGAAATAAATAAACTTATCAAAAATAAAAACATAATAGATTTTTGTATGTCAAATGTTTGGACAAAAAAAACGGAGGAGTCATTTATAAGAAAAATTGCAAAAAAACTAAAAACCAAATAAATAATTGTTTTGGAAAAAACTACAGAAAGAAACGGAAAGATTTCAGAAATAGGTATAAACGATATAAATAATAGGTATAATTGATGATAAAAGTAGAATCTCAAAAAATGATCGGAGAGGCAAAAAAAATAATGGAAAAAAAAATCATCCAAACAAAATTATAAAAAAACATGCTGACCAAGTAAACTTATTTCTACCACAAGTTCAATAATATATTACTGAAGTTCTATTACTCGTTAATCAAATTGACATTCTATCTTGCGCTAAACAGCAAAATTCCACGAATCATACGGTTGAATTTATATATGTACATAGGTTCCGTTATATTTCAGGAATCCTTCTGACGAAGATTTGAAAAGACACTTTTGAAAATACATCCTAAAATCTTTCAAATAATGATTAGGATTTGTATAAAAAATCCTTCAATATTAAAATAGGAAACTTACTTTCATCGATGGTTGGAATCTTAAAATTTGCATCAAAATACGAATCCGGGCCGGGAAATCCGGGCTATTTTATATAAAAACCTGGCGAAATTCGGGCATTCCATTTCCAATTTTTTAAACCACAATCCGGGCAATTTCCGGGAAAACTGGACAAAAAATCAGGTCTATTTAACAAAAATAAAGAATAAAAAATAACTATAATTTTTTCATCGAAAAACATAACCAGATTTTGAATCGTATTTCAAGCTCTTAAAAATTGTTTCTGTTTAGCATGAAAAGTTTCATTTTTGGGCGACAAAATTTTAAATTAAAATGATGCCATTTGAATCATCCGTTTTATTTTGCAAAAAAAAGAAGGTAAATCCGGACCAAAACAGAATATTTTAAAAAAATTTGGTAAACACAAACCCTATTGAATTTTATTATTAAATATTCGAGCACATCCGGGAAAATCTGAATAATCTGGTCAGCTTAAATTTGCTTACTTGATTTGAATTTATTTAAATTATCTTTTAAAAAAGCCTTCAATTTCGAAAAAAAATGTCTAGAAAAAATCCACACAATTTTCAAAAGTAATTCAAAAGTTAATGATTAAAAATTTTGCTGTTTCAATCGGAACTCCGCAAATTCGATTCTAGTTAAAGTTCCTAGTTTGAAATTTCGTTCTTGAAAATACTGCAATATTAATAATATTGATCAATACGCCAAATTTCCTGCAATTTCCATATGAGAAGATGCATGTTTCATTATCATCAATTGCCTTTCATCAAAGATCCATTCCTGAGGATGGTTTTTTTTAAATTAGTTTGTTATGAGAAAAAACTTGCATAATAAACTCAAATTCTACTTAGCTTTCGTCATTTTAAGCTGATTTGTTAAGTTAAAGTACATCTTTTATTGTTACACTTCACAGTAAAACCCTGAAGAAGCAGAAATACATTAAGCCGAAACGTCGGATGAAGTAAGAAAACGCTGTCTTTTTTAAATAATTTGACCGAAAGCCTAAAAATTTGCCAAAATTAGCAAATAAAAGTCTTAAAAGTTTAATCGATAAATTTATTTTGATTGTGGAAATCATTTTAGAGCTGAATCTGAAGCTCAATGTTGATCCTGAATTCAAAATTCGAATTTAAAATCTGTGCCGGAATGCCAAAACGTTTTCTGAAATTAACATAAAAACGGTTTCTGAGCTTAGCAATTTGAGCCAAGCATTGAAGTCAGTTTCAAAGCCCTCAATCATCATGAATCCATAATTATAGCTCGGATGTTCCGGGTTTCAATTATTACCTATTCTTTATTTTAATAAGGTGTTTCTAATCCGACTTGCAAATCCAAATAAAAATAAAAATTTCGATTGATGAATCTATATCGCCATTTCGAAGCTTTGTTATGTTTAAATTTTGCATTAAAATAAAGTTCAAGAACTTCGAATTTGAATATCTTTAAGTTGTTGTTTTTTCATATTCTGAAAAATTTCAGCTAAGTGTTTAAAACGCGTATGATTTTCGAAAGTCATTAATATAATTTTGAAGGAACCGTTAAACCAAATTCAACCGATTTCAAAAACAGCTTTTAATTTCAATTTTTAATGATGATTTGAACCCATAATTAAGAATTCTCAACTGGATACAAGATTTAAAGTATGAAAACACAAATAAAATAACGATTTTGATTATAAAGATCTAGAATCTCTGAAATGATATAAATCGTCATTTTAAATTTAGTTTTCAGGAATGAATTAATACCAAAAAGAAATATTTTTTTGAAAAACTGTAGCTGAATTCTGAACTTGGGATTCGAGGGTGACATCCATTTTGAGTCAAGATTGTTACTCCATCATCAAAATTGATTGAGATTAACGAATTCTGAGTGAAAAGTAGAAGACCTCATCAGCTTTTGATGGACCCTCTTGACTTGTGGAATTTCACATTGCAAAAATAAGGTGAAGAATAAGCCGTAGATCAGGTATCAGAATGTGAGTAGGCTTAATAGAGGCACGTTATCCAAACATATGGGAAAATTGTGGCTAGAAATCTTAATTGTTTGATTTTATTTTAATTTATAATTTATATGGGATTTTTGCCTCTTTTTCTTAAAAAAGGAAGAGAATTTCAAAGTTTTTATTATGAGAGTCCCCCGTTTTTGAACAGGAAATTCATTGCCATAAATCATTTTGTCTTGTCAAAACATATATGTGTACCAAGGTTCATGAAAAAAACATGAAATTTTTATGAGTTCTTTCGTTTGTTTTAAAGACATTATGTATAGGAGCCTTGCCTTTTTAAGCCATCCGGGTAATTTTGCATTATAAATATCCTTTTTTCGTTGATTCGTGCTCGTAAACAAATTTTTAGAAAAATTGCCTAAAAATTTTTCGAGTTTTTCACCCTATTGAGCTGATTTTGTAAGGGAGCCCCCTCATATAAAAATTAGAGTCTTGTAACTATTATGCAAACCTGAAAAAGCCTCGAGTAAAAAAAATTGCCTCCATTTTCACTTTTAAAATGAAAATAAATAAAAACTAAATTGAAAATGTGGTTCAACAATATTTAAACCATTAGACAAAAGACTGAAATGAAAATTTGATTTCTACCAAACATTTAAACACTGTTATGATGTAAAAGAAAATATTTATAGAAATAACAATGTCAGGCATAATTGACAAATAGACAAAAAAAATTAAAATGACAAGCACATCAAAACTGACTTAAGTGACTGAACTGAAAATAAAAATACAAAAATAAATAAAATCAAGTTGTCAAAAAATGATAAAAAAATGTCAAAATTAATAAAACATAAATAAAGTATTAAAGAATAACAAAAAAAGGGATCAAACGGGTCCCTAAAATGATAATATAAAATTAATAAAAAAACTGTCAAAATTTCAAAAAAAATTATTACTCTATATCAAATACAATAGTTTGACAAACACAAAAAAATAATAAAAATGAAGGCGATACTGAAATGATAATAAAGTCATATTTTAGCTGATATGACAAAAGTTATGAACGTGACAAAAATGTCAAAAATTGCAAAAATGCTAAGTTTAGAGGAAGAAAAACCAAACATTAAAAAATTAACACTGACCTGACAATAAAAAATTACGAAAACGACAGCCTAAATAGCATTAAAGGCTAGAAAAGCAACTATAACAAAAATAAGATACCTATATTCCTGAAGGATAGAAATAACATAAAAAAAGCTTTATCAGGTTTCGCTAGCAAGCCTTTGTCAACCTTAGAAATTAAGATTTAAATCTATTTCGGTGGTAATTCATAATGACCAATGATAAGAAGCTTTTGTATATTCTAGTAGCACAGAGAATTTGAAAACCAAGAGGTTCTTATTTTCGTATATCAGTAATTAAATTCTACTAGTGTTTTGCACGTGTTATCTATTCATTGAATTGTAATACGCTTTCAAATAATAAATAAGCTAATCCTAAAAACTGAAATAATTCACTGGCTTATTCATCATACTTGAATGGAATAAACCACATTCTCTGATTGCAGCAGCCAAACCGAGGAAACCATGTGTGTCATCATGACAGTAGCCGGGTCAAGATTTCAAAATCATATACAGCATTCATATTCTCATCAGGGCACAAAATTTGAAATAAGTAAAAACTACTAACTGGCACCTTGAGGGGCCCGCTTGCTTGCTGCCACGAAGCAATAAAAAAAGATGGAAAATGGGAAAATCCGAATCAGTTCCGGCACTAAACCGGGAGCTGGAGCCATGCAAATCCTATAGAAAATTGGGGAAAAATCTTTCGGAAAACCTTGGTGTCTCTTTTTCTGGGCACAATGTATCCGGCAGAGTTGATGACAGCAGCAGGGAAATAAAAACAGCAAAGCAGAAGAAAAAAAAAACAGATAACGACGAGTGCCATCACCGCAAAATGTTTGTGGTGTCTACTCCACATTTCCATATTGGGAAAGGGCAGCCTGGCAAAAAAAAAAACCCTTTACCCGGGTTAGACGGATGATTCCGGTTCTGGAAGCCACAAAACCAGCATACCTCAAAAGGGACATTCGCCATTCGAGGTCCTCTTTCTTCCCTCCGGCTAATACTCAGTTTGTCCCCAAGCAAATCAGGCGAAGCTAGGGCCATGTCAATGTTCCCAAATGTCAGCTTGCATCTCATATCGTCTTCACGTCTGCTTCTGGTCGTCGTCGTCGGTGTGAATGTTTACCCTTTGAATCGCTTTTCGGGGAGATAGTTTTTCAAAAAGCGATGAGAGTCTGTGAAATAAAAAAAAATGGAAACAGGACCAGACCAGACCCGGCAGGAGATAGCAAATCTCGTTACGATTTGCCTAAAAGTCACACGTAGTTCAGTCCTGCGATGGGCGCCCAACAGCCCAAAAGTTACCAGTCGTCGGCTGGAGAGAAATTTGTTTTTGGGAGTCTATAATTTTTTTTTCGTCCATTCCATCGAATGGCCATTTTCCACTTTTCCCCAACTGTAAACTCGACTCTACGTATCGATAGATGGGACCGGCTGATGGCAATCGGAGTGCCACTATTTCTGGACCATTCGGACCGAAAGCAAGAGCAGTTGTTGTGATTGATGGGCAGCGGCGGCACCAGAATTATCATCATTTCGTCATCAGTAGCTGGTGCCGGAGATTGCCGAGATGGTGCCGGGCCATCCCGGAGATACCGGCAGCGGCCGTCTGGCCTGGCCCTAGCTTAGAAGGACACGTAAAATTGAAGCGTGAAAATGAAAAATACATTCTAAGCTCCGGCCCTTAGAAGGTTTGCAACGGTCGTTGGAAGGTTTAGTTGCTAAAAATTGTCACAATTGCATTCCTACGATAAGATAGGGATGCAAAATGTAAACCTAGTTTGATGAATGATTCACGATCGAGCGTTCTGCCTTCAGAAAAAAGGAAGTATTCTGTTCAGAAATTTTGGAAACCGATGGATGAAAATTTAGGTTAGCTATTCTCAACTCTTACCCCAAAATCTAAATCAGTTTTTCCAAAAACGTTTGTAGCGTACTTGTCAAATGAATATTTAGGCTGTTTTTTTTAAACTTCAAGACCTTTTCACGAATTTTTATTTATTCGAAAACTTTAGTTTAACATATTCCAAGTTAGCTAAAGATCTGGGAAATTTAATTTCTGTTCAATTCCTCACCCTAAAATTGTTAGAACAAAACTTCAGTTACATTGCAATGCATTGTGGCGACGAACTCACAACCCAAGAAACTGTGATGACCAGCAGTTTTAGTTCATTTCGCGTGAGATTGGTACACATATCAAAACCTAACTGCCATACCCATTATTTCAAATGTTATTCTCGTTTCCGTTGACGACCCATCGATGCTAGACGAATGACTCCGACAAATAGACCCATAATTCACCTCCGGATCGACGAATTTCCCGTCGAATATCCTACGGTAACAGACTGCAGATGGAACAAAGCTTAACTCGTTGCCCCATTCTATCCCCCCTACTTCTTTCGAAGGCTGTCACCCAATCACGGTTAATGTTCCAAGCATAAAAGCAAAATTCATTCCATCCCAAGCGCCAAGTGCCATAAAATAGTCCTACTAAACACGAACGTGTGTCTATATCTGTCATTTGGAACCCACCACGGCAGAAAGTTCCTTTCGAATGAAACACCAAAATCAAACGGGCGCGTAAATCGCGTAAAGCTTTTAGTTGCCATGGAATTATTGAACAAATATTAAGACTCATTCATCCCCCCTTACCTCGGGGGAAGGTTCCGAAACAAATAGGCCAAAGCTAGCTACACTTTATTTCGCGATTTTTACGTCCTGCCTCGCAATGCAGCAACGTCCATATCCTTTGACAAATGGCGGATCTTCCGGTGGGTGGGAATCATCCCCCCTTACTCAAAGCGGTAAAAACTGGAAGAAGGGCTGTAGTGTTGGTTTTATGCGCTCATTCAGCACCATCAGTTGGGTGGAAAATCCAAAGCCGGCGAGCGAACGAAGACGAAGGTTTGGAATGAAAAAAAATCGTAGCATTATGCGAATCGAATACATTTGTTGGGGAGGTTACCTCAGTTTCTAATCCGAGACAGAAATTCGATTCGATGAATTGTGGGGTCAGTGGGGAAGCGACGAGGGAGGAAGGATTTCCGGCTTTGCTTGTCAACCGACTAACTATAAGGTTCAAGTTGCTGCTGCTGTTGGAAATATCGCATTTGATGTTAGCGAAGTCAATCAGCTTTTGGGATTTCACCCTTTCCGATTTTTGCTTAGGCGGGGGTCTCGATGTTCTAGGTTTATGTTCAGTTGGCTTTGAACGATTTTCAGTGAAATAAACGTCAAAATATTCATCAGATAATCGAAAATGTTAATTTTTAATACCAGTTAACAACGAAATTTAACTGTTAACTTTTAGGATTCAGATTTCAGATTTAGAATTCAGTTTTTTTTGTGTCTCAGGAGATTTTTATTTCACTAAGTCAGATTCAGATTTCAGATTTCAGATTTCAGATTTCAGATTTTAGATTTCAGATTTCAAATTTCTGATCTCAGATTTTACATTTCAGATTTCAGATTTCAGATTTCAGATTTCAGATTTCAGATTTCAGATTTCAGATTTCAGATTTCAGATTTCAGATTTCAGATTTCAGATTTCAGATTTCAGATTTCAGATTTCAGATTTCAGATTTCAGATTTCAGATTTCAGATTTCAGATTTCAGATTTCAGATTTCAGATTCAGATTTCAGATTCAGATTTCAGATTCAGATTCAGATTTCAGATTCAGATTTCAGATTCAGATTTCAGATTCAGATTTCAGATTCAGATTTCAGATTCAGATTTCAGATTCAGATTTCAGATTCAGATTTCAGATTCAGATTTCAGATTCAGATTTCAGATTCAGATTTCAGATTCAGATTTCAGATTCAGATTTCAGATTCAGATTTCAGATTCAGATTTCAGATTCAGATTCAGATTTCAGATTCAGGTTTCCGATTCAGATTTCAGATTCAGATTTCAGATTCAGATTTCAGATTCAGATTTCAGATTCAGATTTCAGATTCAGATTTCAGATTCAGATTTCAGATTCAGATTTCAGATTCAGATTTCAGATTCAGATTTCAGATTCAGATTTCAGATTCAGATTTCAGATTCAGATTTCAGATTCAGATTTCAGATTCAGATTTCAGATTCAGATTTCAGATTCAGATTTCACCCAAGCAACCAAAAGTTTCGTTAAAAAGGTCGAACACAGCTTAATCAGCTTAATCAATGTGCTGAAGTTCCTTTTATTCAGCCCAAAATTTAAGTTCTTATTGAAACTTTGAAGTTCCATTACAAATTTGAACGGCCTTCTATTCAGCCCACAAGTAAACGTTTAATCAGCAAAAACAAAAAATAATTCTCCTCTCCTCTCTCATTTTGGTCATCACCAGCCCATGTGGTGCTGCTGGTTTCTCGGCATTCATCTTTATTCCTCCCATCCCCTCATTCAATTGATCATACTTAATTGCTTTGTTTTTAATTTTGTTCGATACATGTCGGCACGCACGCCAGTTCTGCTTCACAATTATTTGATTTGCTTACTCAAGCAATCAAACAACCTAATGGAAAAAATTAGTCCTGGTACCAGATTTGAACCCCATCCTCCGAGTTGACAGCCGAACACGCTGCCACGACGCCACGCCTAGATGTTGCCTTACCGGCAGCTAAAATTCGAAGTGATTATAATCTTCCTAGAATACCCTCAAGTGCAGCCAGCGTCCAGCAGCAAAGACGCATGTTGATTATGACTAAGAAACATTACGAAACGGCGTATATCAATCATCCGCCAAAATAATATCGGTTTTAAAGAAATGGAATTCCATGTTTATAACTGTTAAGCATAAAATTATACAAATCCTTGAGTTTATCTTGATATTTAATTAATGAATTGCTTCAACTGACTTTCAATGTGTGATAAATTCGTGGTAAGTAAATACAGTTGGACGAAATTTTATAAAGTCAAAATATTTATTCTTTTCAAAAACAATCATTTGCGAGTTAGCTTTAAGTTGTTTTGAGTTGAAGTTTCAATATAAATTATACATTTCAACAATTTTCAAGCTCCAAAACATGATTAATTTATTATATGCCCTTTTGTGATGTTCGTTCACATTTCATATTCATGAAATGGCGGACATGTCTCATAAAAGGTTATTTGAGGAACATTTTGGAACTTGAAGTTCACAGAAGGCTATTTGATACCCAATTTGTAACTTTTATACTGTGTGGATGCGATTGACATGTCACAAAAAGGCTATTTGAGAAACTTCTTGGAATTTGAAGTTCACAGAAGGCTATTTGAGACCTAATTTGTAACTTTTATAATGTGTGGGTGCGATTGACATGTCACAAATAAGGCTATTTGAGGAACTTCTTGGAACTTGAATTCCACAGAAGGCCATTTGAGATCTAATTTGTAACTTTTATACCGTATGGATGCGAATGACATGTCACAAAAAAGCTATTTGAGGAACATTTTGGAACTTCAAGTCCATAGAAGGCTATTTGAGGAACCTTTTGTAACTTTCATGCTCACATTCGTGGAAATTTGGTACCAATTCCCTTTGGAACTTTTGTTCAGCGTAATTCGAACTTTGGAGGCACGAGTTTAAGTAGATATGAGACTTTTGGTTGCTTGGGCAGATTCAGATTTCAGATTCAGATTTCAGATTCAGATTTCAGATTCAGATTTCAGATTTCAGATTTCAGATTTCAGATTTCAGATTTCAGATTTCAGATTTCAGATTTCAGATTTCAGATTTCAGATTTCAGATTTCAGATTTCAGATTTCAGATTTCAGATTCAGATTTCAGATTCAGATTCAGATTTCAGATTCAGATTTCAGATTCAGATTTCAGATTCAGATTTCAGATTCAGATTTCAGATTCAGATTTCAGATTCAGATTTCAGATTCAGATTTCAGATTCAGATTTCAGATTCAGATTTCAGATTCAGATTTCAGATTCAGATTTCAGATTCAGATTTCAGATTCAGATTTCAGATTCAGATTTCAGATTCAGATTTCAGATTCAGATTTCAGATTCAGATTTCAGATTCAGATTTCAGATTCAGATTTCAGATTCAGATTTCAGATTCAGATTTCAGATTCAGATTTCAGATTCAGATTTCAGATTCAGATTTCAGATTCAGATTTCAGATTCAGATTTCAGATTCAGATTTCAGATTCAGATTTCAGATTCAGATTTCAGATTCAGATTTCAGATTCAGATTTCAGATTCAGATTTCAGATTCAGATTTCAGATTCAGATTTCAGATTCAGATTTCAGATTCAGATTTCAGATTCAGATTTCAGATTCAGATTTCAGATTCAGATTTCAGATTCAGATTTCATATTCAGATTTCAGATTCAGATTTCAGATTCAGATTTCAGATTCAGATTTCAGATTCAGATTTCAGATTCAGATTTCAGATTCAGATTTCAGATTCAGATTTCAGATTCAGATTTCAGATTCAGATTTCAGATTCAGATTTCAGATTCAGATTTCAGATTCAGATTTCAGATTCAGATTCTGATTTCAGATTCTGATTTCAGATTCAGATTTCAGATTCAGATTTCAGATTCAGATTTCAGATTCAGATTTCAGATTCAGATTTCAGATTCAGATTTCAGATTCAGATTTCAGATTCAGATTTCAGATTCAGATTTCAGATTCAGATTTCAGATTAAGATTTCAGATTCAGATTTCAGATTCAGATTTCAGATTCAGATTTCAGATTCAGATTTCAGATTCAGATTTCAGATTCAGATTTCAGATTCAGATTTCAGATTCAGATTTCAGATTCAGATTTCAGATTCAGATTTCAGATTCAGATTTCAGATTCAGATTTCAGATTCAGATTTCAGATTCAGATTTCAGATTCAGATTTCAGATTCAGATTTCAGATTCAGATTTCAGATTCAGATTTCAGATTCAGATTTCAGATTCAGATTTCAGATTCAGATTTCAGATTCAGATTTCAGATTCAGATTTCAGATTCAGATTTCAGATTCAGATTTCAGATTCAGATTTCAGATTCAGATTTCAGATTCAGATTTCAGATTCAGATTTCAGATTCAGATTTCAGATTCAGATTTCAGATTCAGATTTCAGATTCAGATTTCAGATTCAGATTTCAGATTCAGATTTCAGATTCAGATTTCAGATTCAGATTTCAGATTCAGATTTCAGATTCAGATTTCAGATTCAGATTTCAGATTCAGATTTCAGATTCAGATTTCAGATTCAGATTTCAGATTCAGATTTCAGATTCAGATTTCAGATTCAGATTTCAGATTCAGATTTCAGATTCAGATTTCAGATTCAGATTTCAGATTCAGATTTCAGATTCAGATTTCAGATTCAGATTTCAGATTCAGATTTCAGATTCAGATTTCAGATTCAGATTTCAGATTCAGATTTCAGATTCAGATTTTCAATTAAGTTTCAAATTTTGTTTTAACTGATCAAGGCTTTTATCACTTTCAGACCACTTTATTTGGAAATCAGTTGTTTTTTGTTGATTTTTTCGCACTTCTTACAAAAAATCGACCCACCGTTCCTCTGCAGAGGAAATTAACTCAGTCAATGACTGCGTTAAGGCATTTCCATTCATTCATTCGTGGTAACATTCCTGGGGGAGGATAATGTTTCCTTCAATGTGGGTGGAAAGGTAACTTTTGTATCAAAAGAAAAAAGAATTTGTATCGACATTCAGACAGACTCAGCGCGATGATGGGGCAGTAGAATTTTGTCAATCAACCACCCCGTGTTCAGTGGGAGTCGAAAGAAAGGCGTTGATTGACGATTATCTTGGAGAAAAGTTCCCCGTAATTAGTACAATTCCGAAAGTTTTCGGAAAGGCTTTGGAACGTGGTTTGTTAACTGCCTTTTGATCTTCTTTCGAATTTTGGCGTTGGAGCTTGATGAAGTTTCGACTTTTGTCAGTGTTCTATTGAATTTCCAGCTTATTTTACAGTTGATTTTTTTTAAATATCCGTTAAATTCACAGTTTTTTTTTCTAAAAAACTTACACATTTCTCGAAACCTTCCCAGGAAACTAAACTACAACAAACTTGTAGACTAAGCGCAACTTTTCCATTAGATCTGTTGCATCGTCTTCTCAAAACGAAAAAGAAGATCCCACTCTAGCTAAAACTGTTCCCAGACGACCGCTCCATTCGCATATTAAAGTGATGATGGACGTCTGTTATGCTGCTCTCAAAAAGGAAAGGGGAGGTGGGCGGAAAATTATGCTTAAAAAATGCTCAAACATCCACACCCACGTAAATGAAGTTGTACTCACTTGGTACATTCCGGACGTCCGTTGCCAGTCTTCAGTCTGTGTAAAGCACAAAGTTTTCTCGGAAGCTTCCCCAAATATAGTGCTGGCACTTTTTCTTGTCAGGTTGAACTCTAACTTGGACCGACATACATACTGCGAGCCCCCTAGTCTCTGTCTGTTATCTAGTCAACGAATTCTACTTGAAAGCAAAAATGTGCGGTCAAATTCCACACATTTTCAGCGAATGAAACACTAGCTACTTGCTGCTTTTTCTTCTGGATTTTTTTTAAAAGTTAGTCGTGAAAGATGGCAAAGAAATCAGATACAAGAAATCGTCGTTTAAATTTCAAATAAAAAAATTGAATAAAAAAATGAAAAAATATCAAATCTCAAAATAAAAAAAATTAATAAAAAGATAAAAAAATATCAAATAATAAAATTTAAAAAAACTTAATAAAAAAATAAACAACCAGGATTACAAAAATGTAAAAACTGATACGAAACCAAATTTTACTGTAATTATTTCAAAATCAAAAATCAAAAAATGGTTTTCTTGTTAACGAAAACTTGGGACAATAAACAAGAAAATCCCTTCCCATCAATACTCGAACAGCTTAAAAAAACACAAAATCAACGGATCAACTGCCAAGAAAACTGAATCGAAACGATTAAAATGATTTATGAGAATTTGGGCTCTCCCGATTGGCAAACTTTCAATGGTTGCGCCAAATAGCCCGTCGTCATTCTTGTTTGGATAATGGCTAATTATCCCTGTTCCCAAGTTTAACGGCAGCCAGCTAGAGACAATGGAAATTAACTGTTGTTAATTCGATTCCAATTAGCTGATTCGGCAGAAACACCATTTGGCAGCCAATCAATCCTAATCCAAATTTAAAATTTGGGTTTCTTTATTTTACCCGAAATATGAAAGGATCATTACCTATTCCTCAAAGATCCCAGCAGTTAGAGAAAAAAACTGATTGACTAAAAGTTTGTTTGTTCGGGACCTTCTCCGATTAAATTTTCCTTCCCTGGATGACTCCCGAAAAGTTTCTGTCGATTTCGTTTAGTTTTTTGTTGGACTTGTTCCTGCTCTTGAACAGTAAATCGAAATTTCGTTTGGATGTTTGCAAATATTCAAAAGTGAGAAGCAACACTTGAGCACGTTTTATCATTTGTTTGTTTTGAATAGGATCCCCATTGATGTGTATCATAAAAATCATTAATCACGGAATTTTGGGCAAATTCATAGAAATTTAAAAAAATAATATCACAATTTTTTTTTTAAATTTTTTTCCAGAATTTAAAAGACATTTTATCAAATAACAGGGTGGCTACAGAACCGGGAAAACCGGGGAAAAAACCGGGAATTGAAAATAGAACCGGGCAAAACCGAGAATTTTGACCCAAAACCGGGAAAATTGACAAAAAGAAACCGAATTTGGTTCCAAGATCAGGGATTCAACCCAAAATTCAAAATTCAGAATTATATTTTAAATTTTCAAAATTGAATTGAACAGTTAAAAAAATGTGTCAGAAGAATATCATAAGTTTTTAAATTTATCAACTTCTCTGACCTCTCTTCAATTACCCTTCTTAATTGAAAAAATCACGAATCTTACCGAAATCCAGAGTTTAACTGCCTGAAAGAATAAGATTTCAAAGAAAAATTCAAAAAGTCTCCAACAAATTTAACAAGTATCATGAGCGCATCATGATTTATTAAAAAACAATCAATCATATAAAAACAAACGAATGAAAGTACATTTTTTGTTGCATTTTTGGAAATTTTAAAATGATGCTAATATTCTCATTTTCTAGTGATAATATTTAATTCGAGGGTCAAACACCAGACAATCATCTTTACGCACAGCACGTTGTTTCTTGTATCTTGATAATAATAAATTTGACATTGCTGAGTTAAAAAGGAAATCATCTTCTATCAAAACACACTGTTTATAAAAAAAAAACTATCACGGGTTACATATCTATTTTTGTGATGCTTCTAAAATTAATTTTTTTCGATTACTAGTCATAAATTATCCAGAAAATTTCGAGTTAATTTTTTTCATGAATATGTTGAAATTCCTTTGAAAATTTACGAAAATCGTGAAAAGTCTTATGAACTTTTAGCAACTCTGTACAGAATTTTTACGAGCTTTTTTTCTGAGGCTGTGTTTCTGTCGATAGAAGACACTAAGTGAATTCTTTAAAATGTTAAAATGATTCAACATTGTATTTTACTCCAAATATACATATTTGTGGTTCGAGTGAAGTAATTAAACAAAATAACAAAATATTGCGATAAAATTGATGGAATTGAAGAGGGTTTAGGAGCTGACTTTGACTGATTTATGGGCGACAAATTCAAATATGCAGATCGGTTTTTTTCTGCCAGCTTCAGTTTTTGAAATTCAAGGGTTAATTTTTGAAATTTTTAAACAATATTATGAAACATTTTTAAGATACTTAAATCAATGATAAACTTTTTCGAAGACCGCGAGTAGTTTAAACTGAAAATAACTGAGGCGTTCTTTAAGTTTTTATTTTTATCACAGTCTGTTAAAATATGATAATTAAAAGATATTTTGGATGTTTTTAAATCAAAAGAAATGAAAAAAAAATTCAAAGCATAAGTCAAAAAAAATTGCAGTCTCCAACAACGTTGTTAATGAAATTTGAATCTTCGATACTAAATGCTCATAAATATTCTTCAATGATGTCATAAATAGCTACATTTTTTCTATTGAACTTTTTAAACTTGTGGATTTTTTTTTCAAGTATTGTTTGTTTAAAACTAGAAATGCTAGGTAATATATTAGTTCTCTTTCAATTGAAGGATAACAAATGGATTTCAAATTAGTTTTTTTTAAGAAGGTTGTCAGTTTATTAGTTATCAATGATCAATCAATCTAAACTTTGTAATTTTTAAATTTCAAAACCCAATATCACTAGATTTGACGGAATCCGACCGGGTTTGGTGACTGATTTTTACCTAAGATTTTTTGCCAAACCATGCACGAATACAAAAAAAAAAAATAAAACAAATTATTTTTGAAACTCTATGATTATTCATTTTTAAGAACTTTGACATTAAAAGTTTCGTATAAAACTGTAACTTTAGAAAATTGGTCCTCAACCTAAAACATCGATGGTTAAAATCTTAGAATTTTTTTAAGAGACTGGTAGATCAAACTTAGTTGATTTAGGCCTAAAATTAGTTTTTTTTATTAGTGTCTTCCATTTCTTAAAGAAAACTTATTTAATACTTAAATCAAACAATTTCAATCTTCCAAACTATTTTGCAATTTCAAAGATTTTAACCTTTGATGAAAATAAATCAAATTTTCAAAAAAAAAATGATAAAATTATCAGATTTCCGGATCAAATTTTCTTGATGCAAACTTCAACCAAATTAATGATTTTAGCATGAAATTTGGCTTTAAAAAAAACTGCAATACTAAAACATTGCGGACCAAATACGAGATATCTCGGTTCTTCGCTTGTCGCTCTATGAGCAGCATAATTCAAACGTTATTAATCTAATAATGAAACGTCATTCTACAAAATTTAACATAAAACTTCCCCCCATCACTCATATATCTATATTAAATTTTATTTATTGGTTTCTGAAACATGAAATACCGAATTTTGGTGTCCTCAATGTGTTAATAATGTTAAACAATACACTGAAAAAATAAAGAATTTTTGTGCAGATTTTTAAGGTGAAGATGTTTTTTTAACAGCAAATATTTTTCATAACGAATCAAATCCTTTATGAAAATCATTTTAATTATTTTTAAAATAAAATTTAGGTTTTTTCGGATAATACAAAACACTCAAATTATATTTTTTTATTTATGATTTCCAGCTGAATTGTACAAACTTATTTTGTTAAAAAAATTGGAATCTGGAAATAGAATTGACAAGCAATTTCAACGGACTAAGACTGAGAGACCGCGAGAAATCTATGTCGAAAAACACCGAAATTCGGCATTCTATACCCCAGAGACTTCTGGATTGATTTTTACAAATTAAGCATTTTTAAGTTATGGCAAATGTTGTGTTCAATTTTGTCGAATAAAGTTTAACACTAAAGTTCAGTCCATTCGAGATATACTTTGAGTTGTATTTAGCACACCTTTGGCAAGCAAAAAAACGAGATTTCTCGTATCACTTCCATCTGTACCGTTGAGCCGTCAACACGTACGCCGGAGCATCGTATCGTTGCTGTGTACCTGCAGGAACATTTTACATTATTTATTTTTTCCTTACCTGTATTTCAATCAGCACTTTTCAGTGCTAAAATTATTTTCATTTTCTTTTATTCATATTTTCTCTTTTCTTTCCAGCATGGGGAAGTCTTCGGCCGGCTCAAGGGCCGGAAGAAAACGGATTGCTGAACCTAATCCAGGGCCATCTGCCAAAAAAGTTGAAATTTCCAATTCATTCGATGTCCTTCATAACATCGGTGATGAGGAAATATTCATATTTAATTCTGATAAGAGTACTAAGAAACCTTCTTCTTCTTCTTATACTCTTAAAAACGAAAAGATTCCACCAATAACGGTCACGATTCCTGACTTCAATGCCTTTCGAAAAGAAATCGTCACTTCCGTCAAGGATGTGAAGATTTCTTTTCAGATCGGTCGAAGGGGAACTGCTCGTATATTGGCGGAATCTTTTAATGATTTTCAAAAGGTTTTAAATTATTTGAATAATAAAAAACACCAATTTTTTACGTACGACACTAGAAGTGATCGTCCATTTAAAGTTGTACTTCGTGGTCTCACTGGCGATCAGACACCGGATGAGATCACAGCTGAATTAAATTCTTTGTTAGGTTTTTCTCCAATTCAAGTAATTCAAATGAGGAAAAGAACCAACACGAATAATATCAGTAGTGTTGGTTTTGCTCCTGAACTTTATTTGATCCATTTTAAAAAGGATCAGGTTAATAATTTGCAAATTCTTGAAAAGGCTCGTCTTATGTTTCATTGTCGAGTCAAATTCGAACCTTTTCGTAAATCTTCTACCAATTTTCTTCAAAATATTACGCAATGTCGTCGTTGTCAAGCTTTTTGTCATGGCACTAAAAATTGTAGAATGAATGCCAGATGCATGTTTTGCGGCTCATTCGATCATGAAAAATCTAAATGCCTTTTTGGTGGTGATAAGCCAAAAACAGAATTTTTTAAGTGTGCAAATTGCGCAGGTAATCATTCCTCGAATTCGCTAGACTGTCCCATCAGGGCAAAAATTATTGCTTCTAGGAAAAATCCCAAAGTTTCCAGAAAAGTTTCTTCTCCTCCTTCCTCTTTTTCGTCTTCACACGTCGGGCCGGCAAACAACCTGCCTGTTCGCATTCAGCCTCGGTCTACATTGGAATCACGGCTGGGTAATACCCGAAGTGATTTTAATGTTACCTGGGCTGATTCTGCGCCCCAGACTCGTTGTTTATCGTTCTCAGAGGTGGTTGAAAATGGGTTGCCCTCTTCAGGTTTAACTAATAAAAATGGGAAAAAACCAAGTCTCAACGTTCATGCGAAGGCTTGGGAAAATCCCCGAAATTCAAATACTTTTTCTTCTCCTTCCTCTTCTGATTCTAACAATTTTGTTGATTTGGGTGAGATTACTGAGGAAAAATTAAAATTTTTGCATCAAAATTTAATGGAAATGATGCAACTTATGTTGAAAGCAAATTCAATGTTTGAAGCTTTCCAAACTTCTTTTAATTATGCTAACAAAATTATTATGACTTTACGATTCCCTCATGGATCCAAATAGATGTTTAAATATTATGAATTGGAACGCTAGATCTTTGCTGGCTAACCAAGACGAGTTCTTTTTATTTTTGAAAACTCAAAACATACATATTGCTGCCATCACTGAAACTTTTTTAAAGCCAGACAATACCTTGAAAAGCAATGCTTTCTTTAAAATATTACGAAATGATCGACTTGATCGACAAGGTGGGGGTGTAGCTATTGTCATCAATAGTCGTCTCAAATTTAGACTTCTTCCTTCTTTCAATACAAAAGTCTTAGAAACAATTGGAATTGAATTAGAAACTTCTATGGGGAAAATTATAATTGTTGCCGCATATTTGCCTTTTCAATGTAGCGGTGAACAGAAAAATTTTTTGAAGGGAGATTTACAAAAACTCACCAGAAATAAATCTAAATTTTTTATTATTGGTGACTTTAATGCAAAACACCGATCTTGGAATAATATTTCATCAAATTCAAATGGGAATATTTTGTTTAATGACTGCTCTGCAGGTTATTATACTGTTGAATATCCTAATGGGCATACTTGTTTTTCTGCAATTAGAAATCCCTCCACAATTGATTTGGTTCTAACGGATTTAGGCGAGCATTGTAGTCAATTAGTTACTCATGCGGACCTCGATTCAGACCACCTTCCAGTAACATTTTCTTTATCCCAAAGTCCCATTGAAAACCCTTTAAAATCAACTTTCAATTTTCAAAAGGCTAACTGGGAGCGATATATGAATTTTATTGAACGTAATTTAGATGTAAACGTTCCACTGAATTCAATAGAAGATATTGATTTGGCTGTAGAAAATTTGACAACTGCAATAGTCAATGCTAAAGCCGCTTCAATACCTAAAGTTAAACATAAATTCAATCAACCTTTAATTGATGATGATCTTCAGTTTTTGATACGACTGAAAAACATTCGTCGACGCCAATATCAACGTACTAGAGATCCTTATTTGAAATTAATTTATTGCGATCTTCAAAAAGAGATCAAACGTCGTTTAAATTTCATTCGTAATGAAAATTTTGCTAAAGCAGTAGAGGACATAAAACCCTACTCAAAGCCATTTTGGAAATTAACTAAAATTTTGAAAAAGCCCCAGAAGCCAATTCCTACTTTGAAAGATGGGGATAAACTTCTTTTAACTAATTCAGAAAAGGCTCAAAAATTAGCCCAACAATTTGAGTCTGCTCATGATTTTAATTTAAACGTTGTAAGTCCAATTGATGCTCAAATTTCCCTAGAATTTGATGATATTCTTTCTAAGCAAAATGTGTTTGAAAGTTCTTGTGAGACAAATATTGATGAACTTAAATTGATTTTCAAAAAATTTAAAAATATGAAAGCTCCAGGGGAAGATGGGATTTTCTATATTCTTCTTAAAAAAATGCCTGAAAGCACTTTAAATTTTTTAGTTAAAATTTTCAACAAATGTTTTCACTTGGCCTATTTTCCCAATAAATGGAAAAATGCCAAAGTAACTCCAATTTTGAAACCTGGAAAAAGTGCTTCAGAGCCTTCAAGTTATCGACCAATTAGTTTGCTTCCATCTTTAAGTAAACTATTTGAGAGAGTTATTTTGAATAGAATGATGATTCACATTAATCAGAATTCTATTTTCCCTGATGAACAATTTGGTTTTCGTCATGGACATTCTACTACACATCAACTTTTGAGTGTAACTAATATGATTAACGCTAGCAAATCTGAAGGTTATTCAACTGGTGTTGCTCTTCTTGATATTGAAAAAGCTTTTGACAGTGTTTGGCACAAAGGTTTAGTAGCTAAATTAGCTCGATTTGATTTTCCTGTATATCTCACCAAAATTATTCAAAATTATTTGACTAGCCGAACCTTACAAGTAAGCTATCAAAATTCATGCTCTGAAAGGACACCCATTAGAGCTGGTGTCCCTCAAGGCAGTATACTTGGGCCAATTTTATACAATATTTTTACTTCTGATCTTCCTGATGTACCAGAAGGAAAAGGTAGAAGATTATTTGCTGATGATACTTTGCTTTCAGCAAAAGGTCGGAATTTACGGGTGGTACGCAGTAGATTGCAACAAAATTTAAATTCCTTTTTGAATTACTTGAAAATGTGGAAAATTTCTCCTAACGCTTCCAAAACTCAACTTATTTTATTTCCCCATAAGCCAAGAGCAAATTTTTTAAAACCTAATGAAAATCATTCCATAACTTTTAATGGGGTTTCATTAGAATGGTCCGATCACGTGAAGTACTTGGGACTTACACTTGATCGGAATCTTACTTTTAAAAATCACATTGAAGATATTCAATCTAAATGTAATAAATACACTAAATCTCTTTATTCTCTCATCAACAGGAAATCCCGGTTGTGTCTGCGAAATAAGATGCTCATCTACAAACAAGTTTTCAGACCAGCGATCATGTATGCAGTTCCGATTTGGTCTAGCTGCTGCGCGACGAGGAAGAAAGTCGTCCAGAGGATTCAGAACAAAGTTCTGAAAATGATTTTGCGGCTTCCACCTTGGCACAGCACCGAAGATCTTCATCGGATTGCAGGCATTGAATCTATCGAAGAGATGGCCAACAAAATCATCTCCAACTTCAGAGGCAAATCGATGCAGTCTTCCATCGCAGAGATTCGTTCTCTTTATGTTTAGTTTAATTTTAAGATAGTGTTTAGTTTTAAGTATAAAATATTTTTTCTATTACAGGACGTTCTCCTACATTAAAAACTTGATTGCGCTCAGCAAATTTAAATCTTATAAATAAATTTTTATAATCTAGTTACTTATAGGGCTATGAACAGTTCATTATTGAGCTGAACACCTAGTTTAATGCAATAATGTAATATAAGTGTAATCATGATTTGATACAAATAAAGACATATTTAAATAAAAAAAAAAAAAAAAAAAGAGATTTCTCGTATTTGGTCCGCCATGTGTGAAGTTTTTGATCTCTTGAATTCCTCTACAATTTATTTTGATCATCAAGTTTATTTACAAGCTAAACTTTTTCTGAATTTTGAATCTGCATTCTGAATCTGAAGTTTGAAGTCAAAATGCGCTTTGAAACTGTATTCCGAATTATTTAAAGAGAAGACACGACTGCCACGAAGATGGTAAAGTGTCTTGAATAAAACCTTAAAAAGTAATTTTAAAACAGTGGTCCTTAGCCTAAAGGGTGAGCTAAATTTTTATAATGAAGCCAAAATATGAAATTTGCTTTCATCGATGGTTAAATTTATTGAATTTGTTCATAAGTCTGGTAGATCAAGGTTATTTGATTTGAGCATAAAATAAGTTCTTTTTAGGGGAACCTTCAATTTATTAAAAAAAATTATTCTATACTCAAATCAAACAAGCCCAATCTTCTAAGCTCTTTTTCTAAGATTCTAACTTTTGATGAAAATAAATAAAACTTTACAAAATAAAAACAGTAAGCTATAAAAAAAAATTTGGATCAAATATGTTTGATGCAAACTTGAACTAAATTTATGGTTTTAGTTTGAAATTAGGCTTTAAAAACTGCAATATTAATAATGTTAAACAATACACTGAAAAAATGAAGTATTTTTGGCAGATTTTTTAGGTGAAGATCAGGTACATGTTTCTTTAACTGGAAATATTTTTCTGGAAGAATCAATTCCATGATAAAAATCTTGTGGATGATTTTTTTTAATATAATTCGGGATATTTTGCAGGAATCAAAACTTTGAAAATTTACTCAAATTCTACTTTAGATTTGTGATTTCCAGTTTAATTGTATGTACAAACTAATTCTGATTAAAAATATGATATCTGGAAATTGAATTGACAAGCAAATTTTTAAGTTCATGTTCTCTTGAATTTCTCAACAATTTTATGTTATTCATTCAATTGAACTTTGAATCTGTTTCTAAATTTCTATACGATTTTTGAAATGTACAACAAATATGATTTAGCCTTAGCCAAGTCTTAGAGCCCTCATTCATGAATGTATTATGAAATTCTGTAGAGTTGGTTTAATCTTCATTCACCATTTCAATTATTGATTTTTGATCTGTTTTGTGAATCTGGTTTAAAATGTGAATTTCAAATGATGAATCTGAATCTGAGTTTTCAATTTTGGATCGCCACCTAATAGCTTTATATGTTTAAATTTTGTGCTTAAATAAAGATTAAGAACTTCGAATATGAATATTTCTTATATTTTGAAATCTTCTGAAAATGCATGTGATTTTCGAGAAACATTATTCAAATTTTATATGAAATGCAAAACCGAATTTGAACCAGGATTTCAAAGCAGCATTTCTAATTTCTTATTCTTATTCGAACTGAAAATCAAGAATCCTGATCTGGATACAGAATCCGAAATACGAAAATAAGAATACAATTTTGGTTATGGGATTTATTGAATCAGAACCTCCGAAATGGGTGTGGGAAAAGACCTGAATTTCTATGAACAAGTGAGAAAATTTTGAAAAAGTTTAGCAGAATTCTGGCTTTGGGATGGGTTTTAAAGGTGTTGGCATTAGTTTTTGGTCTAGATTGTTACTCTTGAATTACCTTACTATATTATAATAATTTTATTCTGAATTTAAAAATTTGGATGTAAAGTAGAATACAACCCTCACAGTGAGGGTTCAACCCCCAAAAACCCCAAAATTTTGCTAAATTCCGACGAAAATCGACAAGACAAGTCTGGAAAACCTTGAATTTTTGACCGAAAAAACCTAAAAAAAACGGGATTTCCAAAACGAAAATGTTGTGGCCACCCTTAAATAAGCTAAAATTGGGCCGGGAGACTATTTTCTACCGGAGAAACATGTTAGTCCCCAAGATTATAAATCCAGAACACTTCGGTTACGGACTGCAACTTTGATTTAGGAATAAGAAAAGTTTCGAAATACCTACCTTTATTCTTTCAAAACCATCCAAAACCCGTGTGAATGATCCAGATGTAAATCAGCAGCCGTCCTTCAAACGATCCTTCCCTTAAAGTTCAAAATTCTAACGCCC
Source organism: Uranotaenia lowii (assembly GCF_029784155.1). Lineage (NCBI taxonomy): Eukaryota > Metazoa > Arthropoda > Insecta > Diptera > Culicidae > Uranotaenia > Uranotaenia lowii. The sequence continues at coordinate 73,843,031 of NC_073692.1, forward strand.
TTTCCAGAGGGAGGATATTCGGTATTCAAACAACGAAAAAGAACTTTCAATTAGGCTAATGTTGGCCGACACACAGGTAACGTGTTCCATCAACCTTTTCGGGAAAGGTTAAAACGGTTTATTTTTTTGTTTTTCCCCACATCCAGAGAAGGTATCTCCCACCTTCAAAGAACCTTGTTTGCATACCCACGTGTGTGAAACTTCCTGGCACCACGTCACGGTTTTAACGATCCAGCTCGAAGCAATAAATTTGATGAAGTAAGGCCCTCTCAAATGTGTATCACTGCGTCCTGGGTGTGTGAATTTTTTTTTTCCTAAACTGTTTATCTTACACGATTTGGGTGTTTTTTTTCCTTTGAAAAAGTCCACTGACGACCAATTTAAACAACCAGGTAGCAATTATTCAAAACGCCATTCGCGAAGCACCAAGAAGCGCGGTTTCGAATTTCAATTAGCTGCCAAATGTGTGCGGCGATTGAATTCCGTCATACATAAATTCAGCGGTTTTTTTGGCTCCCTCTGTTTGATTTTCTGGCTTTAAAACCCCCCATAAGATCGTCGATAATTGACTATTCTGAGGGGAATATCAATGTTCTCCTCAGGTCGAACCGCGCCGCTATTTTCTGATGGCAAACAGCCAAAATCCATTAGGGGCAAAAACCGCCGAGATAGGTGCCTTCCCCCTGCCTAAAGTTGCTTTCGGAGTACTGGAGTGCGTCAAATTTGTTTACCGTTCCATATTTGATTAAGTTTTATTGTGGTGGTGTCAACAGATTTCTGATAAAAATTATGACAATATTAAATCAGTTAAGGGAATAATTGGAAGAATACTCAAATTTGAATACCCGAAAAAAAAAATAATAACATGGAATGCCAACATTTGCAAAACCAAACCTGAAGCATTCTACCCCGAAGAAGCGGAAAAAGAGATGCACTGTCACTATTTGGCACTCTCTGGCGGCCATCAAATTGACATTTTTATCGTTCTTAGAGTTCTGAGAAGAAAAAAAATTTAGGAAAAAAAACGAGAGGAAAACAACACTTCCTCGGAAAGTTGGTGTGGCTCGGCTCAAGTTGGCCCTTCTCTCGAGCATGTCACAAGCCTTCAAGAAGTTTGACTGCAAGTGTCTTCCTCTAAACATTTCACGGTTTTATTTGGGCACATTTGTTTGCCTGTTTAAGGGGATATTTTGTTTTTTAGTTGGACAAAAATTACCAAAATGGTTTTTGTTAACCAGAATTAGATCACTCAGATTCAGGATTGGTATATTTAAAGTAAGGTTGCCAGGTTTTTTTCTGCCAGACGTATCCGGACCTGACAAATCCTAGTAATTTTATTAAAAAACATGGCAAAATCCGAGTTTATCTATAAACTTTCAACCCCGAATTATTTAAAAAAAAAATCAAGGATAAAAAACAATTGAAATATTATTTTTTACATCAAAATATATCAATATATCGATATCCAATTTAGACTTCCAAAAAACCGTTCTAGCTTAAAAAAAATCCTTTTTTGATCACAAAAATCAAAAGTTTTAATATTAGCAAAATCTAACATAAAATACAAAATGATTTCATTTTGTGTTTTATGTTAGATTTTGCTAATAAAAAGAAAAAATCCGGGCTCTTTTCAACGAAATCCGGGCAACCGGGCCGGACTTTTCCTAAATTTTGTGTCAAAAATCCGGGCAAGTCCGTGTAAAACCGGGCAATCTTCCAAGCTTAATTTTAAGCCAAAAATGATTACTCAGATCCAGGTTGAGACCACTCCGAGCCTAGGATGGATCATCAAAAAACAGTATAAGGCCGGTAATGGTTACTCAGAGTCAAGGCCACTCAGAGCCAGGGTTAGTTCCATTAAGGTCAATAACCGGGACAGACCGGACTGTTCCCAAATTTTATACCTGTTAAATATCGAGACAAACCTGGTAAGCTGGCAACCTTAACTTAGAAGCATGAGTAGGCCACTCAATGTCATAAATTGGCATTAAGAACCAAAATTTGGCAGTTAGCATTCAAAAGAGTCACTTATAACCAGAACTAAGAAACTCAGTGTCGGTAATCCTGATCATTACCGGCTCTGAGTTGCCTAGTTCTGATTGTGAGTGACTCTTTTGAACGTTACTGCCTAATTTTGATCACTCATAGTTCAAAATGGTCACTTTTAACCAGGAACAGGTAACTCAGAGCCAAGAATGGCCGCCCAGTCAAGATCGAGCCACTCAGGGCCGATTCTGGCAGCTCAGAACCAAAAATAGGCATTCAAAGCTAGAAGTAATCTCTCAGAAATACACAGGTTACTCGAAGTCAGACCGAGGTCACCTAATGCCAGGATAAGAACTCAGAATCACAGTAAAACTCTCAGCTCTCAAAATGGTCTCTCAAACCAAAATAAGACCACTGAGTGCCGGTAACGGTCTCTCAGAACCTAGGCCACTCACCAGTTCGCGTGACATTGAGAGCCAAGATTGGTTACTCTTAACCAGTATTAGGTCACTTAAAAACGGGAATGATCACTAAGAAGCATGAGAGAGTCACTCAATGTAGAAAAAATGGTTTCTCAGAACCTAAATTAGGCAGTTTGCGTTCGAAAAGTCACTTATAACCAGAACTAGGCAACTCAGAGTCGTTAATGATCAGGATTAGACCTGTTATAGTCGAAAATGGTTACTTTCAACCAGGAATAGGTCACTCAGAGCCAAAAATGGTGACTCAGAGTCAGGTTCGAGCTACCCAGAGCCGATCCTGGTAGTCCAGAACCATAAGCAGGCATTCAGAGCTGAAAATAGTCTCTAAGAATAAGGTTATTCGAAGTCAAAACGAGGCCACTCAATGCCAGGATTTGAACTCAGAACCATAGCAAATCTCTCAGCGCTCAAAATGGTTTCTCAAATCCAAAATTAGACCACTGAGTGTCGGTAATGGTCACGCAGAGCTTATGCAACTCAAAAATTTTATCAGCAAACATCAAATTATATCAGAAATGATAACTTGAGTCGTATACAATGGTGTTCCGAATCGCAATTCCAACTGCTTAGTGAAGAGATCGTATAAAATGTCATCTGAAGTCAGTTTAAATCGGATATGGTAGAAAGTCTGAATTTTGAAATGATTTTGCTCCCGCGCTAGCTTGATGTGAGAAAATCATGTTCTCTCTGCGATCAATAATGCATCCAGATGGCTGGAAATCAAATAAGAATCAAGTAATATTGACCAATGAAAAAACTAGAAAATATTGTCGCTGGCATCGATTTGAAGGCTATGAGAGCAAAACCTTGCGTTCTCTTGCAGCCGATAGGCACGAATAAGGTGTCTGATAACGCCCAATTGGAGTAGTTTTCGTCGCTTTAGAAAGAAATTACTTGTGACCAATTCAACTTTTGGGATTGCCAAAAAATTTTTATGTGTTTTTTTTTTATTTTGCGAGAAGACCTGGAGTCGAACAATTTGGTTAAAAATTAAAAAAAAATGGTGGACTTCCCCGAATGAATTTCTCAAACCTGAATTCCAAGACAAATTAAAATGTTTCGCCAATTGTGTGTCTACAGCAAAAACTCCTCAGATAAAAAACCCATTAACAAAATTAGGTCGGCAACGGTAGGATGCCGGGTAGCTAATCCCGTTAATCTTCTAAATGGAGTAGTACAAAAGACCATAAAATATTCACAACCGGAGCACGTTCCTCGGAGTTAAGAAACCTAGAACCAGTAGTCGTGGAAATGGAAAGTGTTGAACGATAATAAACCTCCACAGAAGGTTGGTAGCTGTTCACACATTTTCGTCGATTGGCTGCATTTAAAATCATCCCCCTTTCCAACCTCAAAAGCTCATTTTGAGTGGGTGGGTAAGATTCATTTTTTTTTTTTTTGGTTGGTTATTCATAGTTCTGCCTCAGATACTTTCGAAAACCTGCCCAAAAGGCAGACAGGAAGAAACATTTAAATGAAACAGGAGTTTTCACCGAGAATCCTTTCTGCTCTGATGGAAGAGTGCCTCTTTTGGTATGCAAAACTGGTTGCTGTAAGTTGTTGCCACTATTATGGTGCCAGGGATTCGTGGCCTGGATTTTATCGAGGCCCTGGAAAAAAAACCCAAGGGCTTCTGGCTTTTTCGTTCCGAAGTTGAGCAATGATGAGTTCAATTGACTGGTGTTTTAAGCTTTTTCAAACAGATTTGTATAAATAGTAGATAGGGCCAGGGCTGTTCTAAAGTTTAAGTAAATTTAAGAATTTTTCCAAAAAAATAATTCATTCAAAGTATTTAGTTTAAAGTTTCCTGGTGGCACTACCCCAGACTGGAATCAAATTCAGGAAACTTTTACTCCCCGGAATGGCACACAAAACTTCCTTCGAGGACGTCGACATCCTGTGAAACGAAAGTGGAACGATGTGTGAGTGTTTGGTATCCGATTTGGATCGGATTTGAATTTCTCCATAGTTTTTCCTGGTCCCTCAAGTTGAACGAAGCCCCTTTTCCAGTTTCTGAGAGCTCTGGAAGCAAAGGGAATCGGATTCCACGTCGTCGCCAGCATCAGCATCAGCCATCAGCCAGACTGAATCAGAAGATTCCTTATTCAAGTCTGCTCTGATCCTTACGAGGAACAACTGTAGGGAAAAGTCAAACCAATCTCGGGTCATGTGGGTGACATTGTGTGGTGTAGTACGTATGGTAAATTTACGATTCTCAAGGATCTATTCTGTCAAGATGAAGGTTGGGAATTTGCCATACTTACGGCATCCGGGAACAACGGAAAAATTCCGTTCCATTTGAATTTTGTCTCCCCTTGTCTAACCTAGCTTTTTTTCCTTCTTTCCTTCTGGTGTAATCTTTTTACCGGCTGGGATCACAGAGTTGATACGATTTTGGGTTTCGTTTCCCCGAGACTTCCGGTTAAGGGTGCAAATTTCGTTAAGATATGCTATCACATTGAATTATCCGGAAACGAACATGCCACGAGAGATTAGCGGAAATAAAAATGCCACCTGATCTAGGTTTTTTTTTGAGTTTCGTCGTTGAGAGATTTTTTACATTTTTAACGTATGAAACTGGTTGAAACTTTTGTTAAATAAGTAGTTGTGTTATTTTTTTTTCAAGTTGTTTCAAGAAATTATAACCCCGAAAAGAATTGTGTCTCATAACTTTGGGGGCGGTGGGTCATCTCCAGGAAAAAATGTCCCATTAGCGTTATTAACTTTGATGAACTGCCCATTATTGCAGTTGTGGAATTTCCTTTCCTCGATTGGGGGAAAAAAATCGCAAACTTGTGGTTTGTGGCAGGGTTTGTCCAAATATTCACAACTTGAGCACTGCCCGGCCCAAATGGGACCATTAATAATCATTTGAAGATGGTGGCAATATCGGCCGGGCAACCCGGGTTCATGTTTGTGTGATAAAAATGAAGGCTTCTCCACAAGTCCAAGTCCGATTTAACGACAGAACGAGCGCTTAAGGAGAGACGATGATGGAAAGCTGCCCATTAGCGGAATTAACGGATTGTAATGACTCGGAAGCTGAACGGTTTTATTTGGTCGTTTTTTTTGGTTATTCATCGAAATGGGGGAAAAATCTGCCATAAAAATACTTTGCATTTGTCAATCAATTTTTGTTCCGTTGAATGTTCGATTTTTGACTCACAGTTTTTAAGATTAAGGTGTACTTTTCCTTGAGAGACACTTCAAAGAATTATTTGAAAGCCTTAGCGATTTTAATGGCTAACCTCAGTTCTAAATTTCTCTCCCAATATTGCAAACTTTATAAATATTTTCAAATATATTTTTCATTCCAAGTCTCACTGAGGCTGACTGCAAGATTGCCGTCAATAGTTTTGTGTTTTTGCGCAAAAAAAATCATCACTTCCTGTGATTTTACCCTAAAATTCTTTGATGGTTTTCTGTGATGCGAACAACATGAATTTCTTTGCTGTTTGCTGTTCTTTGAACGCTTCTGTTATGAAAATTTGTTCAAAATTCTATGAAAATATAAATTTTTCTGTGGTTTCAGCTTAGCATATTTTTATATTATGCCAAATTCTTTTTGAGATATTTTTACAAAATAAAAAAAAAGCATTTACCAGCCTTTCTGGGCCTTCTTTTTTGTGGTTTCCACCATATTTTTTTAAATCATGCCCTCGAATTGAAACCTTTAATTTGGTTTGATATTTCTGAGCGTTTTAAAAAAAATTGACCAAGCGTTGAAATCAAACAAAAAAAAAAACATGAAAAAGGCCGTTTTTCTGCCCATTTTTTTCGCTCAATTCGGACTGAGTTGTGGAGCAGAGCAGACCCACAAAAAGTAAATATGCGATTGTCTTTTGTATTTTCTTTTTAATTTGTTGGAAATTTTTGATAAACTCTCAAGAGCTTTTGAAAAATTTTCTTAACTATCCAGCATTTTGCAGCCTTTTGAGTGTTTTTAGAGATTTGTACTGTAGTTTGAGATCGTTACGGATAATTTTGAAACTGCATTTTAAGGTCTTTTTGAACAGTTTTTAACATCAGACCGAATTTTCGAAAATGATTTAAACATAAAAACAAAAGGATTGCATTTTCTAACCATTTAATTTTATTTGAAGCAAATTTTGAGACGTTAAACTATGCTTACCAGATACTTTCAGAAAAAAGCGGGACATGTCACGAAAAAAAGCGGGACATTTCACGAAAAGGGCGAGACATTTTAGAAATTCTTAAAACCCTAATTTTCATGATCATTCCTATACATATTGTTCGTTCAGCTAAAATAGTTCATAGAAAGTAATAAAATAAAGATAAATGAAATTAATTAAAAACAACTTAATTCTCAAGAAAACTTCCATCTTTGTATTCTGTCGAAAATGTTGTAGTTCAAAACAAGGTTGCCGAAATCACAGAAAAATCTCTGGTTTCCCAGAATTGTGAGCAATTTTTAATCATAGAATCCGTGTCACAGAAAACAGTTTTTTTTTAATTTTCTAAGATTTTAGAGATTTTTTTAATTTTTATGCATATTTTATTTTTAGAAGTCAATAAAAATTTAGGATTTCGAAGTCTCAATTGGAAAAATTTTATAAGTAATGTGATTTTGCACAAGTAGAATGTAAAAAAGATCCAATGGTTGATAAATTTTCAATCAAACTTAAGAAAATAGCGTTACAGGAAACCGTAACAAAATTTTTTGTTAAAATCAAAGAAAGTGATTTTTTTTTCCGCCAAAACACAGATTATGTTTTCGGAAACTTTGGTTTAGAGTAATATTTTAAATCTGAAATTTGGAGAAAGTTTTTATATTGCTAAGCAGCCGTTTTTGATCATCTGAAAATTTTATTTTATTTAACTTGTTCATTGATTCTTCATTTTATTGATTTTTTTTCGCTCGGTAGTTCTGTTCTATTTTATCCCGAATTTGACGTTTTCCTTAAATTTAACATTCAAGAGATTCTGCTAGGATTCGGGAGATACATCTATAGCCATCATCATTTGGAAGCAACTTTTTTTCGGGAATTTAACACCACGGTCACTCTTTCCAACCTCCATTTGGAAGTAACTAAAAAAATTTACATCGCTAGATCGTGCTCGAAGAACGCTTAACTGAACCAGAATTTAGTGGATTTTGCACAGATTCATTCACCTTATTTGAAAGTTCAACAAAAAACCTAAATTGAGTTAATATAAGACAGTTATTTTTTGAGCACGTTTAATCTGAATAATCACGAACAGTTTTTCGGGAGGCTAAAATACGAATCAAAACCTGATGATGTGTTTTGATTAAGAAATATTTTTTCAAGTGTATTTTTTTTTATTTTTAAGAATATTTCCGTGGTTGAGACCAAATTTGTCAGGATATTGCCGGATTTAGGTTGAAAATTTTGAAATCAGATGTCCGGATTTTGCCAGATTTTAAGATCAAATTTCCCGGATTCGCCCAGTCTGGAAATGTCTGGAAAATATTCTGGCAACCTTGAATGCTAAGATCTAAACATGCCTTTTATCTTGTCTTATATAAACTTGGAAAAAAATGTTGCTAATTTTGAAGAAAAAAATACATTATATTTGAATGTCATTATATTTCCTGTGGGAACCAATGAATTTTATTTGAGGCTAAATTTAGGTTTTTTCAGTGTAAATCTGTGAATCTTCATAAAAGAGTTACCTATTTAATTTTACAGCTTTATGGGTGGTGGATGTCATGTTCCTTAAGTAAAAACAATTCTAGTTTTGAAAATCATTAATGGATAAAAATAGATTAGCAAAAAAAGACATTCAACTCCTGTCGAGGAGAGATTTTATAAGAAGCGTTTTCCTCAAGGACGGACCAACTATTTTGAAAAGCCCGAGAGGACACGCCCCGATTTTGCGGAACGAATTCCAAACAAGGTTGCCAAAATCACAAAAAATCTACCATTTCACAGAATTTTGAGTAAATTTTCATCACAGAATCTTAATTACAGAACACAGAATTTTGGAAATATTCACCAATTTCACATATTTTTTATATTTTGTACATTTTTTTCTAAAGTAATAATATTTGACAATATAAATTTTGGATTTTTGACCTTGTTTTGAAAAATCATAATATGATTGTTATTTTTTGATTTGATTGTTTTTTTTTTATTAGAGTGGCAATCCTACGTTAGACAAAAAAGATTTGATAATGCATTTTTCAATCTTTTGAAGCGTTTTTCCGGAAACATGGCCAAATTTCAGAAAAAAACTTTATTTGTTTTCCGAGCGTTTTTTTTTTCAAATTTCAACCAAATTATGGTATATTTTATTCTTTTTTATATTTTTGGACAAAATCAATTTTATAACCTTCATTATAATTTTTATATAGCACTGGAATTTGGGATCTAACCTGAAATTAAAAAATAAATCGCTTTCTGAGAGTAATTTTTCGTTATTTTGAACAAATTTCGGGATCTTCTACATTGAAAAATTTATATAAAAAATGTATTTTCCTGCTGTTTTTAGAGATGGAAGTTATTTTTGCTAACAAAACTTTTGATTTTTTTTTTAAATTGGATTTTCTTCCGTTCGTAGCTTTTTTTTTTCAACATTACAACCGAATTTTGAGATTATACCCCAAAAAAAGTATAAGCTGGCATTTCTAACCGTTTTCTTTTCTTTAATTAGACTAAGCTTCAGAAACATACCTAAAGAAATGCATGTTTTGGCCAACCTAAACTTATTATGGTGATGTGATTTTAAGGATCGTATCTAAGAAATTCCAAAAATGTACTTTCTACTAGCCTTTCGAAGTGTTTCTTGAAATTTACTATGGAATGTAAAATCTTACTACAAACAAAAAAACAAAAAGTTGCATTCCTTCCAGAGCAGACGTTCATGGAAAATTTATACCAAATTATGCTAAATAAAATTTAGTATCATTTTTTTTTTGAATGAAGATGGTACAATGCCAAAATTTAGGTCTTACTTTTCATATACTGTTATCTCGATCATTCCAAGTGTTGGTTTCACTAAAAGCCTAATGATGCCTAGTTTTACCAATGTTCGGAAAGGAGTTTAGGGCATAATCTTTTGAGGTATGAGTCATTGCCAAAATTTAGCATCATTGAGTTGAAATTAAAAAAAAAACAATAACAAAATAAGGTATCTTCATCGAAGTTAAAATTAAGTAAAACTATGGCATTTCAAGAACATAATTTTGGTATTGTACCATCTCAATGCGGGCAAAATGGTACCATATTTCGTTAGCAAGACGTGATAGTATATCACATCTGGCCTTCGATCTTTTTCTAAATTTAAATATTTATTCAAACTTGTAATTTTGAACTATTATTACAACGACACATCTAAATTGCAGAAATTCTAACAATAATTATGCAAACACACAGGAGCGATTAAAACCAAGAGCTACAGAAAGAAATATAGGTGCATAAAATAAGGTTGTCAGAATTTTTTTTAACGCGTATCCGGGCTTGACATTCCGAGCTATTTTATCTTAAAACCTAGCAAAATTCGGACATTTCATTTCTGAATTGTCGACAAAAAATTCGGGCAATATCCGGGCAATTTTTTTTTCTCAGTTCGATCTAACTTTTGACTCTTTCGTTAACTTTTTTTTATTGCAGTAAATGGAACACCAAATCATGATATTATTTCCATGTTAAGTAGAAAAGTACTCAATGAAAGTAATAAAACCTTACGGAAGCCCTATTTTGTTATCTTGGAAAAAAATGGCGCTTTCATTTAGCTCCCAATGCCTTATTTAAGGAATGGTTTGGCATCATCTTTCGGCATATTGATGCTTTAATAAAACCTAATTTCGCCATCAGGAATAATGAGACACTAAATTTTGATATCATTTTGGCATTGATAGCTCCTTTTGGTTACTCTTTGCTATTGATTCAGGCATAGAAGTCTGCCAGGTTGGCTTTTCTTACACATCTTAAAAATGTTTGAAACCATTTTTTTTTGTTCTTCTCAGCTGTTTTATTGGGATTTGTGAGCAATCCTGGGATCAATTCTAAACTAGCTTAGAAATTTCTTAATCTGGCGTTTTTGAGCGTTTATTTGCATTTTCTTCAAATTTTTTTATCTCATCTGAAAAATTGCGTATTTTGATTATTTTGAGCGTTTTTAATCAGAAGTTTGACCAAATTTTAGGTATCATACCTTTATAAATTATGTTACTTATATATGGGTCTATCTGTGTTAAGTGTGCACAGCAAAAAAAAGCTTATCTGAAATTAGCCAAACGGCCGATATACTCGCTAAGATCCACAACACAAATCCTGATCCAACCCTCGTTCCTCCATTTTTCACGATTTTTAAATTTACAAAACGCAATATGGTGATTCTTTGAGTTTTGCTAAAATAAAAGGTGTCGAAATGTCATACGAATTTAAACTTTTGTAAGATATCCCTTAAAGTTGACCAAATAAGTTGAAAATCAGTAGCAGTCCTCTGAACATGTCAATTAGCAATTCTAGAGTCCAAGTTTATGATTCTGGTGTACGTAGTATTTTTTTTTCAGCCATTCTGACGGCAGCAGAGGAATAACTTAGTCTTATGTACAAAAAAACCTCGAAAAATATTCAATCTTCAATACCGTCAACTGGGGCAACATGCAACAGTTTTCAACTTCAATGGCTTCTAAAATCTTAATGCTTACAGATAATCATACCTCTTGTTCATCAAAACTTTTAAGGTTGATGGGACACCAAATTGACGGAGTCAGAAAAAATATTGGTTTTATCAGTTATTTTTAAATTTACAAAAATGTGCGATTTTCACCCTACTAAGAAAAAGGGGTAAGTTGCAACAAACTCTGTTGTTAATGAAAAATCAAATGAAAACGTTTGAAAATTAATAGTTTTTGGTACATTTGTTATGTAATAACGCAGAAAGCACCAATTGCAGTAATATTTGGTTTTGATAGAATTAAATTTTGATTTTTTTCTGTCAAACATGTTTATAAGAAACAAGTGTAAATCTGCTGCATACATTTAGGGGTAAAAAACCAAAAAATATTCTAAAAGCTTAAATCATGAAAATAAATCTTAGGATGGATGAAGTTTTAATGTTAACGAACGCATAATGCAAAACAATCATATCCCAGCATATGGAAACACGATTTATGAGATTTGCATTTTGTTGCATTTTGCCCCAGACAGCTAACTGAATTGAAAAAAAAATGCCCCGTTTGACGGTATCTCGGGAACTAGGAGTACAATATTTGAATTTTTACCGGATCTTACGTGAAGTTGTCTCAAAAACAAGATGCAATCATAGCATTAAAAATAAAATTATTCTTGCATCGAGAAAACTAACGCCATTTTTATTCCAAACATCAATAAAATCAATAAATTGATATTAACAAAATTTTTAAAACGAGTATTTTGTCAATTTTCAAATGCCTGATTTTTTTTCAGGTCCAGATCATAATCACTCTGAATCCAAATAAAACTGTTTCCAATTTGGTTTTTAACCAGCGAGTTGGATTTGGTTTCACCATTTTTTCAAAAATATTTTTAAGAGATCATTTTTTTTTTCTCAACTTTGATATTCCATCTTATTTTTGAGTCTGTTCATCTTTGGAGCAATTTTTGAATGTTTGTTTAAATCATTAAAGAATAAAATTGCTGTAGGTAGATACAAATTTCAACAATTTGAGTAATCTAACCCAATTTGATTAGGCCAAGTTAGTCCAGCTCCTCAAAATCATCAACTTGTTCCAACTTCCCTGTTATCAGGAAATCCCTCATCAATCAGCCTATCGTGGTTGTGGTCAACGATTTGGAAATTTTATCTTGGAACCATCATCTTTCGAGCTAACATCCATCAAGCGCTAAGTCAACGAACCATGTTCCTGTCCTAGACGACTTTGCCTGCGGGGTGTATGAAATCATTACTTGGAGATCTCGCTGTCCAGCATGAAAAAGAGAGGACAAAAACAATCCTTAAACGACTCTGAAGACAAGATTTGAAAAATGAAACCAAAACACACGCCGATCCAGCTGGGAATTTTTTTTTTTCTTAGGAAAAGACCTTGCGACCTTACGACTTTGACCATCATCGTTCAAAATTGGGAACGGAAAAAAGTCCATCATAATCGATGTTGTGGTTTCGGTTGGTCTAGTCTAGCTTTCGTTAGACCGGGGAGGAGGTATCCGATTCACATCCTCATCGGTTTAATTCAATGTGCCAAAAATTGAACTTATGCCAGCATTTCCTCGTCGTAGTTTTGCTCCTGCAGTCAGCAAAACACGAAAAAAAAAGGCAAAAAATTACGCCCCATTGAGGGGTATTTCGTGTTTTCTTTACAAGTTTTTTGCCTCGATTTTTTCTTCTTTCGAGGTCAACGCCATTAGCCTTCCGCCTTTTTTTTGCGACTGGGGGTTGAGGTTGCCCCGAAATTGTTGAAGAAACAGGTCGAATCGATATAACCTGTCCACAAGCAGCATGTATGCTCCGAAAAAAAAACTGCTAGCTAGGATAAGGAATGGATAATGGCTTTCGACCTCTCCAGAGAGGTTTGCTGGTGTGAATATTAGCCCTCATAAGACAAACGGGTGTTTGTGTATGCCAAAGTCGGTGCTAATAAAGTCACTCAAAGGAGGTTCAACTCCTCCCAGGAGTTGTATTTTTTGTGCTTCTCCATTTTGGCGCGCCATAACACTAAACTATCGTCCTCGAACGCCATCAAAGATGGGTAGCTGCTAGCTGGGACTCCAGAGATCTAACAGATCCGTGGCTGTTGGGTAGTTGTTTTTTGCTCCAGTTTATTTCTCGGTCGGAGTGTTTCTGATAGACTCAACAGAACTTTGTACACATACACACACACTCAGCAAGAAACAATCACAGGAGCACACATACACACATTCATCGAAACGGTGAAAAACCTCCTGGAAGCAATTTTGTTTCTACCAGTTCCCATCGATGACGGCGACGTCTCGACGTCGAGGTGGATGCAAAAAAGAGGAAATTTGAACATGAAAGAGGAAGAAATAATAACGCCTCTCAGCTGCAGCCATCACACAAACAAAAAACGGTACACATACATAAAAACATACATAGGAGCACACAACGATATAAAGAAAAATCCGTGCAAAAAACGGCAGAGATTTCACATTTCCTTACTCCTTTCTCTCCACATCGGCTGCCGGATATGGAAGTTGGAAGGATGGAAGCATGGGATGCATTTAACGAACATTTATGAGCATGTTACGGGACCGGCTACCGGTAATCTTCAAATCCCACTAACCTGGGTGACATCAACGGCTTTTGGTGCTGCTGGAGGTAAGAGTTGGTTTTCTGCTTTTTTTTTTGCGTTCGAAGTTTCTGCACTTGAAGAGAAAATAAAAACCAGAAAAAAGGATTACTTTTTTAAAATAGTATTTGGAAAAACATTCAAGTTTTTGTTTCTTTATTGATTCAACTTTTTTTTTAATAAATAAATATGTGGGTAATCAAAGTTGATATAAAAAAGTATATTCCCAGCAAACATGAAATCGTATCCTAGAAATGATAACTATAGTCGTTTATTTAAAATGGTGTTGGGAAACACAATTCCCACTGCATAGTGAAAGGTTCGTATAAAATATTGTCTGAAGTATGTTTAAATCGGATATGATAGAAAATCCGCCAGGTTTATAACTTTTGAAATGATTTTGCTCCCGCGTGGTCTTCAAGAGAGAAAATCATCGTCATGTTCTCTCTACAGTCAGCAGTGCATCCAGATAAGAATTGAGTGATAAAAACCAATGAGAGAACTGGAAAATATTGTCGCTGGTAACGATTTGAAGGCTGTGAGAGCAAAATTTTGCGCTTTTTGCATTCTTACGATAAGTACGAATAAGGTGTCGGATAACGTCCAATTGGTGTAGTTTTTGTCGCTCTAGAAAGAAATGAAATTAATGTATGTTTATTGCCTCCACTTTGATAGGTATCTATACGCAGTTTTTTTCAACATTCATACGATCATTCTATATTGTATATGGAAAGTATATCAAAACAGCATTAAAATATATCTACAAAAATGTTTGCTGAATTGTTTAATTAAATGATAGCGATCAAAACAATCTCTATCTTACTCTACATCTTCAATCCGAAATAATTTGTTCATTTCTATAAGTGGAACATGCTCTATTATGCCCCATTCAAGCGAATCGCCAATTTGCCATGTATTGCATGAACATTTAGAGTGTTAAACGAATGAATTCGTTGAAAAAAAGTGTTTTCTAAATTGTCAATAATTTTGCATTAGTCAAATTTATCTTACTGCTTCAAAAGCTTGTCAAAAGCCACAGAATTAAACTGTGTTGTGAATTCGCGCTGGTGTGTATTCAATACTTGCCATTAGGATATATTGACAGTTCTACACAAACACTACCTTAGCAGCAGGCCTCAGCCCTAACCTCAAACCATGGGAGAACAGAATCGATTTTTGAGAAGGGCGCACGATAAACGCGATTTTTCGGTACTTGTATCGACAAATTCGCCCTGTGGAGAGCGATACACAGATGTTCGTGTTTTGATTGTTTTGGGTGTTCATTCTTTTTAATGTCCTAAGCAGTACATAAAAATAAATTTTAGATGTTTCAGAATTTATTAGCAAAAGATCCTAATCTTCATCCATTTAGGGAAGTAAGGTAAGGAATTCAAACTTTTAGCTATTGATAGCTAAAAATCTAATCAATTCGGAAATATTATAATTAATTCGGATCAAGCAAATATTGATTTTAGTATCGCACCTAGCATCACTGGTGAGGCCGCTAGCAAATCAAAATTCGAGGTTATGGCTGAGGCCAATTTTTAGCCAATACTATCGTCCGTATATATATACCCTTATAGAGTCGAACACACCCGAAAACAGCCGAAGACCAAAAACACACTAATACTAAAAGGCTTTTTGGTAAAAGAGAAAAATCAAAATGGACTAAACGAAATTTTAAAAAAAAATGTTTTTTGCTGAGTTTTTTATGAGAAGTTGTATTAACACCTTTTTATTGAATTTCTTGACCGTTTAAAAAAAATGTAGCTATATTCAGCATTTTATGGGTAGCCCGATAAATCCAGCGCATGGGCCGTAATTTAGCATACCCATACAAAGCATATATTAGCGAGTTTAGTATGATTTTTCAACATATAATCATAGTTTAGATTCTCTTCTATCGATGTATCAGAAAACATTGACTTATTAATTTTGCTTCGCTAAAAGACATCTTATTTAAAGTGTCTTTAACTTTACATTGGAATGAACAAAAAACTAAATTGTGAAATTTTCACAACTCAGGGGCATTTTTAGGAATAAATCCATACTTCCCATGGCTAATCAAAACATTAACAACAAACTGGTAGTATTTTAAAGGCAGACTTTTCGAATGTTTATGTTCAAACTCTACTACTTTCGATTATAAAATTTCTGCAATCTATTTTGGCTCAAGTTTGAAGTAATTCTTATTATGAACGTTTAAATTCATTCACAAATTTTCATAATTCCAGAATATTTAAAAAAAATTGCTCACAGTCAAGCACCTTTTCAAAAATAGGGGGAAAGTTCATACAATGCCCCATGTGGCTATTACGCACCACTCATGTTTCCAAGAAACTGTTACATTTAAATGTATTTCAACGTTCATATTAGGAATACCTTCCAATTTGAGGCAAAATAGATTACAGAAATTTTAAAATCGAAAGTAATATAATTTAAACATAAAAATTTGAAAAGTCGGACTTTGATTCCATTTGCTGTAGTCAAGCTTTCGACTCAGAAACAAAATGTGAAAGACTTTCTCGAGAATACAAATATATTTTCTGAAATTTAATTTCAAAATTTTATGAGAAAATTTTTAGTTCATATTCCTAGAGCTAGAATTGCATTATAAATATTTTCTAGATAAAATGACAGTTGAAAAAAAAACTCACAAAAGGCCAAAATCACACTTCACATTTTGATTATGAGTATTGAAACATTAGAAGTTTAAATTTTCATTATGAAAATATAACAAGGTCTACCACGAACATTACTATAATAAAAAATTGACAGGTAGCAAAAAACTGTATTTTCAGACAAAATCTTGAAAACAAAGGCTCTGCCTGCAAACAAGGTGAATTGAAAAAAAAAAATTTAAGTATAGAATAATCTAGCTAATTATTTTCAACAATGAAATTCGAAAAAAATCGTAGGTTGATCCTGATTCTGTAGTCAAATTTCCGACTCAGAAACAAAATGAGAGTGGTCTTTTTCGACTTTGGCACGGTTCAATTCTAGTTCAGCTAGATTTTGGCGCATAGGCCAAATTCGAACGGTTTTCTGAAACAATCAAATGTTCTTCGCATTCACTTTATCAATATAAAAAAACCAAAAATTCAATAACAAATGTAAGGATAATGGTGAAAATTTCTTTAAATTCACAAAGACTGCAAACAAAACTGTAATAAGGGCAAAAAATATAAATACCAAAAACATACAATTATTTGAAAAGTCTAGATAAAACGAAAGAGTACATGAAATTACTTGAAATTTTCTAAAATGGCCTTTTTTATAATATCAATTATTGATTATAAAAAAAAATGAGAAGAAAGAACCATTCGATTTTGAACTTACTTTTATTGAGATCTTTACAAAAAACGATCAAATGTCCAAGATTATAGAAATTTAATCTATATTGATTTATTTTGAATTTAAAAAAGAATTCAACAATCCGAAAGTTCATTTAAAAAAAATTAAAACAACCTTTAATAAATTGCAATGCTTTCACAGATCGTTGGCCACCTCAAGTGCTAGAAAGTTTTTTTTTCCATTTTTATCATTGTTTATCTCCGGAATACTCAGGCGAGCCTTGTCAACGAAAAGTTTGGCCGTTTTGCTGCTCATTACATTTTTTTTTCAAAATACCTCCCCACTATCAGTCCAAATATTTTGCGCACGATTTGACCACCGTGTTTTGTTCATTTTTACGGTGGGTAGCTTTTTTTTCTTGCAGAAATGAAGTCAGGCGTATTTAAAAGGCAGCTAAATGAACAAGAAAAAGTTTTTTTTCCCTTCTAAAATCGAAGTTTTTGATTTGCGCTTGATAAAACCTCTTATATTCCCTACCTTCATAGAATCAATCATCCCAAGTAACACCGATAGTTTTATAAGACTATTTAAGCCCCCTTTAAAACCAAAACTTTATCTAGTAGCCTGCTATAAACTTTAGATGTTACTTTGGCATCTTCACTTCATGACAAGTGAATATTGGAATGAATAAGCACACTTTAAGATCATTTAGGACTCCTTAAGCGATTTCTCAAATAAACTTTAATCGGATAGCTGATTTACAGTTGTTTTCGAGTTTCCACTGGGACTCATCTGAATTTTTCGTGATCTTGGCCGAACAATTTTTTAAATGACTCTCTGTTTTGGACGATATCTCGAAAACCACTTGACAGAATGTCACAAAAATTTGTACATGTAAACATTACACTGTTAAGTACGCTCCGTGAAATATTGACCCAAACCACGTGGACAACAACTTGGATCTGTAATTTTGTGTAATTTTAAATTGTACATCTATCTTACATGTTTGCTTAATAAATGGAACTTTCAATTGTACATCTATCTTAAATTTTTGCTTGATAAATCCTTATTCAAACTTTAAAAAAATATCTATTAAAAATTTTTAAAAATCAATAACTTTTAAAGCTTTTTGTTTTGATCTAATTTTTCATAATCTATGAATAAATATTCCTGCAAAATAGTTTTATTATGCCTCTTCATTAGAAATGTATTCGAAAAAAATGTTTTGCTTTTTTGTGAAGTAAGCAATGTGAGTGGTTTTTTCAAGCTAATTCCGAAAATACTAATAGAGGACGTGATAAAAAAAAGATAAATTTTACTGACTGGTTCGTCTATCTGACTTATAAACAGGTCTGACTTCATTTCTAAAAGGTAGATATGCTGCCCACCGGTAAAAAAAAAAACGAGCACACACATATAGGATCTCAGTGAAACTTCATGTTTCTTTGAAGAGATCTAAATTCTACTTGGGACTAAGCATACATCTTTCAAGGATATAATGGCTAGCATTTTACTAATGCTAACACCACCAACCCACAGAAAGAGTACTATGTTTACCGTGACCAAGACTTGATCTCATGACCTCTGACTTAGAAGACTTGAACGCTATCCTCTAGGTCACGGTCGGTGGCTAAAAATAAACGGGGTTAAATAAACAAAAACAGTGGTCAAGTCGTGCGCAAAATATTTGGACTGCTAGTGGAGAGATATTTTGAAAAATTTCGTAATGGATAGCAAAACGATTTCTCTAGCGGTGTCCTGGCAGGTTTTCAACCAGAAGCTTTCGTTGACAAGTCTCACATGTATTTCTCGGAGATGAACAAGGAGAAAAAATTTAAAAAGTTCAATGTCTAGTACTTTAGGACGCTTACGATTTGTGGAAGCTGCAAATCACTCAGTGTTTCATAACGGATGACACGATGAATGGCTAAAAATACTGAGAAAACTGTCTCCAACTGCGACCATTTTCCCTGCAAAGCACTTCAAAAGTTTATACAGTGTTTAAATAAGTTGGATCTGGAATCGTGCGCGCGTTACGCAAAAACTGTGGTGGAATTATAAAAACTCAAATATTTTGTTTTTATGCCGAAGAAGGACCATTGGCTAAATTTGTAATAACTTTAACCAAAGTCAAAATTTTGAGTTATTTTGAAGGTCAAACTTCAGGAAACAGAATACGTTATCAAAAATAGCCTTGATTCGAAAAAAGGTTGTTTAATAGTATGCATTCTAGATGACGCGCGTGTTGCCCAAATATTTAGTCGCAAAACTTCTTCATTGGACGTTATATCAAAACCAACTAGACAGAACATCACAAATATTTGAACATACAAACATTGCATTGTCAGGTAGCTTCGCTGAAAATTCCATCCATTAATATCCAAGCATTCAAAGTTATTCACAAAATAAACTGTTGAATTTTTTTCGAATACATTCCTTATTAAACCTTCCGAGTGAAATAAAAAATCTCAAAAAGTGCAAATTTGTATGGCAGGCGACCATCAAAACTGGCTTGTGTAAAAGGAATTTTCGTTTGTGATGACCGGTTTACAATCTCCTAGGCCTAAAGTCATCGAACAGCTTTTTAAAATTGAGATTTTACAAATATAAAATTCTAAATGCCAAAGTACTCCACTCTTCATGGTATTAAAAAAGCTAAATTTCTTCAAGATTCAACTTCTTTCATATAATTTATTATTATTGATCTTCGTATAAGACTTTATTCATGAGTGAACTAGGACTCTATCAAAAATACCTATAATTTTCTGAGATGACTCCCCTTAAGTAATTTTGTTTAATTAAGATATGCATGTTTGTACGTACACATGTATTCATATATGTTACCAGTAAACTCCTAATTATTGTGCTGTTTTCCTTCTTTATCAACTCAACGAGAATCTTAACGTTTTTTTGAGTGAGTCTCTCTCCTACAATCGTCATAATAATCATTGAAAAGCTAAAATTTGTCACCACAAGACCACATTCGAGGTGCTAGCCCGTAGAACCAGGGCTCTTAAATAGTAGTGGAACCGCAAAGTACAAGACCGCGCCGCAAGCCATCCATCATCTTTCATTATCCTTCTTGGCTGCTCTAGGTTCCGTTTTTCTTGTTGAAGCCCCGATGGATTTCAACGGGGCAAAAATAAACAGCCCGTTCCGTTTTCAAATTTAATCCATCCAAGTCCACGGTTGATAAGGTCGGACGAGGGCATCCAGTTACTGTGTTTATAGTTGGGCAGGGGTACAACATGCGTCAATCTTCCTGGAAACCAGAAATATGTCAGGGAGTCAGCCGGCAGAACCAGAAACGTTCTCCTTCTGGACGTCAATTTTCGAGCCCATTCGACGGGACAAACGGCTTAAGATTTAAAGAGAAACCGCCGCTGCCCGTCGTCTAATTAATAATTTGTTTCCCTCGGATTGTTGAAGCTAGTAATGGACAGGTTTCGAGGACGTCGGTGCTTAAAGTGACATTCACGCGACGACGACGACGACGTCTTCCAAGGGGTCCAGTGCCGCTTTACTGAAAACGAAAAGTCACTCGCCCTGGGAAATTCTTTCTGTCTTGTGACCATTTCCTGAATTCCTTCCCGACGATCACCTACTTGTGTCTAGAATGTTTGAGCAGAGAGAAGAAACTAAGAAAAGGAGACATAAAAATCAGCGAAAAGACGAGACGAGTGTATGACGAATGATTCAGCCCGTCAGTGCGTTCTGGCTGTCGTCTTTTGCTGATCTCCGGAGACAAAATACCTAGTACTTGCCGCAAGGAATTTGCGCAAGAAACGCAAGAAAATGTAAATATGTATAGCTTCACAAATCCACTCCACTTCGAGGAAGTCGGTGACTCGCAGCAGATGGCGTGATGGTTTGAACTTGCTGGCGTAAGTTCATCCATCTGCTCTCTGGATGCTCCTCTTGGCCCTTCAGCCCAACTTCTCAACCATCCCCACCTATGGCGGCGCCTCTAAGTTAAGCATGACGAACGCGAAGAATAATTAAAATAATCCATCAATTTTCCGGCTCCTTTTCCACAATTGCATTGATTTACGATGCCACATTTGTTGCGGCTTAAAGCCGAACTGCCGGCTTTGAAGGGAAGACATTTTCGTTTCTGGTCATAATTGTTTCACTGAAGCAATATCTGGATAATTTAGTAGGAAATATCAGATAAAAAATCAGAATTTTATCATTTTGAAACACAACTAATTGAAATTTGCAAACTTAGAAGGAATAAAATCTATCAACACAAAAACTTAATGAAGTCCAATCTCACGGCATACATAGTATACTATACTGGGGCGATTTGAGGTCATTTTTGAATTTTTCATACTCTGGATTCTAACTAGCTTCGTTTAGGTTGAACACTCATCCAAGATTTTTTGCAGCATTTTTGATTAACATTTACATGAGTAAATTCTATATTTTATGTTTGTATGGGAATATTGAATATTTTGTTCTGAAAAAATCAACATCATTTTTGTTTTTATTTTTTGTGGAACCGAACCTGGTAATGGTTTTTGGGCCGATTTATAAATTCTTTGAAGTAATTTTCCTGTTGAACAACTTTGACCAAGAGCGTAACTTCGTTTCTTTTTAGATAAAAAAGCTATCAGCTGTTTAATAGGGGCATGTATTTTCGCATTGAAAAGCAACAAATTCAACTGACATCACAGCTTGTGCCTATCGAAGTATTCCTTGAAAAGTGGCCATGAAATATCTCGCAAAGCACTCTCAGTGATGTCAGTTGAATTGATTGATTTTCAATGCCAAAAGACTTACCCCTAATCAATATCTTATAACGTTTTTGGCGGACTTGATACGAAGTTACAGTCTTCGACAAAGTTGTTCAGCGAAAAATTTATAATTTGAAACAAAACCCATTACCAGGTTCTGTTCCACAGAAGAAACAAAATTGATTTCGATTTTTCAGAACAAAAATTCATTTTTCGCATACAAACATAAACGTTAAAGTTTACTCAAGTAACGTCACTTGAAAATTCTGCAAAAAATCATGGATTAGTATTGCAGCAAAACAAAGCCTTTAAGTCTCCAGGGTTTAAGAAATTCAAAGATGACCCCAAATCGACTAAGTCTGGTGCTTGCCGTCAAATTCAAAGTTGCCGATAAAAGTTCTGTGTTTTGGAGAAAAAAAAACTCTGAATCTGTGATTGTTTTCTGTGATGCTATTTTCTTGATTTTCATTGAAAATTCGGATTGAATTTTTTTTACTTACAATGAGCAAAATCATCAATTAATTTTAACATATTTATACAATCCGAAATTTATATTGCCATCAAAAATTTAAATTTTGGAAACATGTACAAAATTTAAAAATCTGTGAAATCTGTGAATAATCCCAAAATTTTGTGTTTTGTGACACAGATTCTGTGATGAGAATATGCTCGAAATTCTGTGAAATTATAGATTTTTCTTTGATTTCGGCACCTTTGATCATATCCTCGAAAGATGTACGCTCAGTGTTAATGTATTAGCGAATTTCTTCGAGGAACATCAAGTTTTATTTAGTTTAATTATTATTTATGGGATGGTGTTCGTAGTCGGGAAAGCCGAGAGAACCCAAAAACTGTACAAAAATAGTACTTGGAACATACTGCTTGCGCTTACGAGTGTTAAACTTATGGGCTATAAGATATCCAAAGTCCTTATACACATATAAAAAAAAAGAAGTAATAAGAAAACAAAAATAAAAACCATGACAAAATTGAGAATGATGACAAAAAGTGACATGAATGACGTGATTTAAAAGTGAAAAAAATAACATCATCATAAATTACAAAACTGATAAAAATTTCAAACGACAAAAACAATAAGAAATACCTCATAAGAAAAATCACAACATGAAAAAAAGACAAAAAGTTAATAAAAATTACCAAATAATAAAAACTGGAAAAAACTAATAAAAACTATCAGAATGATTAGAAATAGGTACATAATATAAAAAATTCTCAACAGAAATACGAGAATGACAAAAAATGGTAAAAATGGCATGAATGACAAAAAAAATCCCTTCAATTGTTTGGAGCTCAATCATTCATATTTTTAACTTTTTTCTAGCATTTTGAGCTTTTTGTGATTTTTAAAAGCATAAGTAAAATATTATTTACACTTGAGTAATATAATATAGAAACTAGCAATTTCAAAATCAAAATATCAAAAAACGAGTTGGAATAGCAAACGATAAATCGAAAGACTAAAGATGATAACAACCATTTTTAAATCTGTTTATAAAGTCATTATTTTTTCATTCCAAGCTATGATAAAGTTGAACGATAAAATGTCAAACAGATAGTTTTTTTTTTTTTGAAAATTTGAGTAATTTAACAAATTTCGTAGTTAGTTCTGTTTGCACTCAAATACTGGCAAAAAATTTAACAAGTGAGTTATTTTTGTTCTTAAATAATTAAATAATGACGGAAATGAGAAAAGTTTAATAATAAAGCCTGGGTGAAAAATTTAAAATTTCTTATCAGCATGACCCAGCATAAAAAATACTGAGATCTTGACAAAACCAAATCTGTAATTCTGTGGTTCTACCAAAAAAGTTTGTGATAATTTTTGGGATGCTGTTTTCAAAAAAAATCATAGAGCAATCTTACCAGAATTCATGTTTAGTCATTTTACTTGAAAATTTGAAATCCACATTACCAAAAGTATAAGATTTTCAAAAGTCAGCTTTTAAATTCTATCCCAAAGGTTTTTAAATTGTATTGAAAAAATCCACTAAATCTTAAAAAAAAAATTTAGAATCTAAAACTGTAACTTTGATGAAATTGGCCTAAAATCTTATACATTAAGGATTTTTCTATGATTTCGAAAATCTTGCTCAACATCTCAATGCATGGAAGCAATTCAAAAATTCTTATTTAAAAAATCAGGTTTTTCACCGTTTGTAAGTAAAAAAATCGGAACGTCGAGTACAAATTTATATTGTGGAAGAACTTCTCGAAAATACTCACAGAAAAAAAGGAAATAATATTCAATAACGATTCAACGTCCATCGCTGAAAAGACAGTGATATTCTTGAAATATATTATTCTCACTATAAGTTATTGCTATTATATCTTCCCAGAAAACGAAGAAATGCAAATCACTTTGAAAATTGAGATTAATTTAAAATGATCTAGATATACCAAGTGATGTAGCTATTCAGTTTTGGATGGTATTGTCCACCTTGCATAAAAAATAATCGATGTAAAATTTAAGTTTTCTTAAACCTTATTGTTTTATCTTTCCATTTTTAGATTTGATTTTGTCAAAAAATGTTCATAGGTTAAGCTCTGCTAGTTATAAATAAATTTGATTTGGACTGGGGCTCTTTGCAAAAATTTCAAATTCAAATTGGCCCGTGGGTTCAAAAGATGGCTCATCCCTGTTTAGAACATGGGTGGTTAACATTTTCAATAGGCGGGACAAATTTTAGAAATGAGATATGGTCGCAGGCCAAACAACTATTTTTTATAAATATTCTAGGATAATAGATAAATGGAGAGACAAAGATTTTTGCATACGCTATTATTTTTTTGCATATTCCTCAAGTTTAGATTTATCTTCGTGAGTAATTTTTGTTCCGTGTTTTTTTTTTAAATAAAGCGCACTGCATACTGAATTCAATTTCTTCAATTATTGATTGTTTGTTTTTTCTTTTCTACGGATTCAAAACCTTCATTATTTATCTTGTGATCGTCAAATAGTGTGATGACTAAAGAAATTCAATCAAATTCATGGAATCAAAATTCAAAAAAAAAAACGCCGCCTATTTCAAAAGTTTTCAATTCCACCGTTCCTCCTTAAATCTGGTAGCTGTTTCAAATTTGTAATTGAAAATACTGCAGAATACAATTGTTGAAAAGGATTTTTGGTTTTATCACCGCGATTGTTTATACTTCGAAGTTATCGATTTGGTTTAATTTTCACCATTCTACCTTTTCCTGTTGTAGTGAGAAATATAAACTTATTTGAAATATGTATCTGAATAATTATCAAAAAGTTGCAAAATGTTTACGTAAGATCGATAAAACGAAATTAATTTTCAAAAGTTTATTATGATGTATATGAACGCTTAAACAACTGTGGAGACCACTTTAAAAACCAACTGTATGAAATAATAACAAAAACAATCAAAATACATTAGCGAACATGTGATGGAAGGTACAGATAATATGCAAATATTGTACAATGTTAATCATTTTATTACTAATGGTTACTTTTTCGTAAAATTACCTTCTATCAAATCAAGGAAATTTCTCCGACTTTTAACTCGAATGAAATTGATGATGATTTGGGTACATTTTTTGATTACTATCAATCAAGAAAACATCCAACTCTTAGAATATAGTAATTTTACAGAAGACAGCCGCGGATCAAATGTGACCCGCGGGTCAGATGCAAGGTTGCCGAAATCACATAAAAATCTATAATTTCACAGAATTTTGAGCGAATTTTCATGACAGAATCTGTGTCACAGAACACAGAATTTCCGAAATAACACAGCATTTACAGATTTTTGAAAATTTTGCTACGTTGTTTAAAAGTTATAATATTTTATTTTTTATAAATATTTTGGATTTATAACTTAGAATTGGAGAAGTATTATAAGATTGTTTATGTTATTGGTTGTTCAATGTAAAAAACACCCTATTTTTCATTATTTTTCAATGAAATTAATAGGAATTACAATACAGAAAATCATCACAGAATTTTTGGGAAAAATCACAGAAAGTCGGAATAATTTTTTACAAAAGCACAGAATTTTTTAATTTTTTTTCGGCAACCTTGGCCAGATGGATGGCCAAACGGTTTAAGATTTTGAATATTCATTTTTTAATCTGTTCGGTTCAAGCGAAGTTATTGATTTTTTTTTGCATACAAATGCATGAAAAATCGTCGTTTTTTTGCCAACAATGACTCAATCAAAGAAAAATAATGTTCCCGAGAACTACTATCCGGTAGCCGGCAGCAGTTTTGACCGATTGCTCAATTATCGCATCGGTTGCAAATTGGATACGCTATGAAATGCATATGCCTATTAGCCGCGTTGCTGGGGTCGCGTTCATTGTAAATACTTACTTAATAGGCAACAGTTTACACTCGTTAGTTGTTGTTGATGACGCAGCAAGAAGAGGACAACAAAAAAGGTGGAATAAAATTGGACCGCTATTTAAGACGTCTCGTTGATGCGGTTTGATTTGTTTGTTTTGCTGTTTTTTTTCTCTTATTTTTTGTGAGACGAATCAGATTAATGACAGGTGGATTAATTTTTTGTGTTCTCAATGATCATTAAATTTGATTCATGTTGTTAAAAAAACTTTTGAGGATAACTGCTTATTACATTTGTTCACATTTTGATAAATTCATAATAATAACTGTGACCTTTTGAGAAAATAGGGAAAAACTGGGACAAACCCCTAAAAATTACCCACCATCAATCAAATTTATCGATTGCCCTTAAATTCATGACAAATGACAAGGTAAACGAAACTATCTCAACGGGAGATTTTCGTTCTGCCGTGCTGTTTATTCGAGGTTTGCCTATCAATTTTCTCGAAGACCTTCAAGCAACTTTATTTTTCCTGAGCAAAACAAGCACCGACTGGTGTCATATGCTTTCAAAATTCAGCAAACCAGCAGACAGTATCGAGGCGGACACGCCATTATTGTTGTGGTTCGAAATTACCGTAACAAACATTTCCTGACCCCCAGACCCCACCCTCCAGGAGGCCCCTCCCCCCGGTTTGTCTTCCAATGAAAACCCAAACATGTTTCGAGAAAACGGTCGGCTAGTAACAATTCATCACACAACGAGAGACTCCCGGTGTGGTGTGCTGTCTTATGTTTCTGTACCACCTTCTTCTACCCATCATTTTTAGTGAAGACATTCGTTCGACGAACACACACAATCTTGCCTGGCTCAGCATCGAGGTTCTGCTGCTGCGAATTCAGGTCAACTCCCTGACACCCCCACCTGCTCCATTCTTATGTTTTCAGCCGTCATAAGTCTATGGACGGTCGTCGCTTCGGAATGGGAAGGTGTTTCCGAGATGCCGAAACACTAGAAAACAAGAAACTCAGAATTTTTCCTACTGACAACAAAAACCCATAACATATCGCGCAACCCCTTCCGGGCAGAAGGGAGGGGGCGGGACACAAACAATCGCACGTGCTGAATCTAAATCAATTTCTGCTCATATCAACCGGTTCCCCGTAAGGAGGGCCAAATTGGGAGGGGCAAATGGGAGGGCATCAAGGTGAAGGGAGGGTTGTGTCCCACTAACTATTAGGGTTTCTGTTTTCTGTCCTTCATATATGTAGGACCAAATCTGGCACCCTTTGGCACCTGTCCGTTGACTGTGACTGTGTTCAATTGGTTGTTTCACAAACTACAGTAGGTTTATCCTTAAGGCAGTCCGTTCATTCGTTTGAAGAATCGTGTTTGCGTGAAGCTTCAAACACCTAGGTCCGGGTGAGCTTTGAGTGGTAAATCGACGACTAAAGATGAATTTTTAGTTATAAATTAGTTCCGGTTTCTAGTAAAAATGGTTACTTATTTAGCTTGACCCACCCTCAATGGCTTTGAAATTGATAAGGACTGTATGCTTCAGTAGACTGAGTCGATTTGAGGTCATTTTTAAATTTTTATCAAACCCTGAGGTTATTTTAGTTTAAAACTCATCCGTGATTTTTTGCAGAATTTACCATTAACGTTTATATGAATAAATTTGAACTTTTAGGTTTGTATGGGAAAATTGAATATTTTGTACTGGAAAATCAACATCATTTTTGTTTTTTCTGTGGAAACGAGCCTGCTCATGGATGAGTTTTGAACCAAAACAAAGCATTTGTTAGACTCCAGACAGGGTTTGCGAAATTAAAAAATGACTGCAAATCGACTCAGTCTAATGGACAGTTCTAAAATGAATTATGTAAAAAAAATTCACAAAAAGATCAGAAAAAGGATACCCTTATATGCAGAAAGTGACTCAAAAAACAATAGTTGTTAAAATACTCTAAGTATATAGAACTATACAAAACAACTTTGTAGAACAGTAAAAAATAAATTTGTTGCACGTCAACAAAATTCATAGAACTTTAAAGTCTAGCTTAAACTTTAATAAAATCTGCAACTCTTAAATATGGTCATAAATGAATAGAGGTCAATAAACAATTTTGTAGAAAATATTCTACACAACAAAGCTTAGATTTTGATATCAAAAGTTCTTATAGCCAAATTTTTTTTGAGTTTTGAAAACAATCATTTGCAACGAATAAGACATTAAAATTTTCAAAAAAAAATTATATAAAAAAAATTAAATATTGATGCCAAATTTATTAAAAATTCATAAAACGTCGAAAACTGGTGTTTTATCCAAAAAAAATGTCAAAAATCGGCAAAGTCAAACATTTTTCGAGGTAACACCGGACCTCGAAGTTTTATATAGTAAGTTGGCATCAAAATTAAAATTTCGATTTTTCCGATTTCGTTTGGTTCCCTCTTAGGTGATTGTGAGGGTAAAAAACGGAAACTTTGAGCGCTTTGGGGCACCCCTAAATCAAGTCTGATTGAGCTGACATTTTTTTGGGCTAATCTTTGGGCTACCCATTCCAAATTCTGCTACAGTTTTTTAATATTTTTTTCACTTGTTGATATAAAATGTGGTCTGAATATTAATTTTTTTTTAAACCCATTTCGGAGGTTCTGGATCCATTTCTCCACAATCAAAATTGTATTTCTATTTTCAACTTATCTTTCGACCGGGAATAATTTATAAGTTTTTGAACGCTTTAGGAGTGCCTCTTCCTTTTACAATAACCCAAATGTCCGAGTCAGTAGTTATTAAGAATATTAATTATAAGAAAATATGTTTTATGCTCCTGTATTTAATTTTTGTTCCTTGATAAAGATTTAATATAATTCGAAACGTAAGATGAAGCACCTATAAAAAGTGTTCTAATTGACCTGATAAGACCTAAAAGCCGATTCATAACCTATTTCTATTTGTATATTTTTGATTCTGTATCCAGTTTAGGATTCTTGATTTTCTAATTCGAATAATCATGAGAAATAAGAAATGGAAAGCTGCTTAGAAATCCTGATGCAAATTTAGTTTTGCGATTCATATCAAATTCGCATCATGTTTTTCGCAAATCATATGCATTTTCAAAGTTTTGATAATAGTTTTCCGATTATGAAAAAGAAGAATTTGGTTTTATATTCAAATTCGATGTTCCTTAACCTCATTCTTACACAAAATTAATACATTCAAAGCTTCTAAGGGGTGATCCAAAGTTGAAAACTCTGATTCAGATTCATCATTTGAAAATCACATTTTAATTCAGATTCACAATACAGATTAAAAATAAATTATTGAAAAATGATTCAAGATTAAAACAGAACTATAGAACTTAAATATATATTCATAAATTAAGGCTCTAAAACATGGCTCATAAAATTTTGATCGGGAATTAAGATTCGAAAATCGTATCTTTTGTACATTCCAGAAATCGTTTAGAAATTGCGAAACAAATACAAAGTTAAATTTTTGAAATCAGGTTCAGAATTCAGATTCAAAATTCAGAAAAAGATTTAGCTTGTAAACGAGTTTTTCAATCAACATAAAATTGTCGAGGAATTCAAGAAAACATAAAATTTAAAATTTGCTTGTCAATTTTTTTTTTTCAATTAACTCCAAATCAATTTCCAAATTTCAAATTTTTCAATCAAAATAAATTGTCAAACACAATTAAGATGAAAATTTTAAAATATAAAGTAAAATTTGAGTTAATTGTCCAAGGTTTTTTTGAGCAAAAAATCCCAAATTTTATTTAAATACAAATTAATCTACAGAATTTTTATTATAGAATTGATTTTTTATGAAGAATATTTGGTGTTAAACAATTATTAACCTTATCTTCACCTAAAAGCTCTGCACAAAATTCTATATTTTCTCGGTGTATTGTTTAACATTATTAATATAGCAGGTTTTTTAAAGCCAAATTGCAAACTAAAATCATAAATTTGATTCAAGTTTGCATCAAGCAAATTTGATCCGAAGAGTTTTACCGCTTACTTTTTTTTTGGAATTTTTTTTTATTTTCATGAAAAATTTGAATCTTGGAATATGAAATCTTGAAACTTTCATGCATCGTATTCTTTTCAATGTTGTACTCAAACTTTCACATATCTTGAAAATTTCTCGATAAGATTTGTTTGAGTTACAGTTTTGATATGCTCTTCTGATCGGGTTGGCTTGAATATAGACAATGACTCAAATTTTTCTTCTTCTGAAGGATTTGGTAAAAAGGATTATAAATAAAAGATTTAGTGAGGCCTTCAAAGCCAAAGAGCTAGTTTCTAGAAAATACGCCTTTAAGGTTCCGCCAATTCACACATATTTTTCATAAAGATAAACTTTTAATTCTATCAAAAGTGTGATGTTAAAAACTGGAAATTTATACCAGTATTGTAGTATATTGACGAGACGTATCGAAAGATTATTTTTTCAAAATCGAAAAATTCTATTAAAAAGGCAATAAACGCACTTAATGATACACCTTAATGGGCTGAACACCACCAAATTCACACATGAATATGCTTTCGCTTTGAGGAAAAATTGAAACATTGTCACACAGAAGAATATTTCGAATTAAAGCTGATTCTTTGTGTAAAGTATACTTCTATGGACAAACTTAACCTTCACACATTCAGATCATCTTAAACTTCATTCCAATATACTGAAGAACTAAAATTTTTGAAAGACCAAGTATGCTCTACGATAAAAATAATCAAATTAACGAGAAAAATCTAAAATTTTAATCTAAGAAATCTGTTTATTTGAAAATGAGATACAGCTAAGCAAAGCATAAATTGGAATTAATTTTTCCTACGTAAGATTGTTGATACCGGAAAATTCGGGATAGTGGTCTAAATTGACAATTCCAAAGATCGAAGAAACACTCGAATACAGCAAAGCTGTCAAAATTAATAAACAATTCAAAATAAAATTGTTTCTCGGGATTTTTTTTTATATTTACTTAATTTGGAAAATTTAGGAAACTAGAGTTAATTACCTGAACAATGAATCAAATATCATCAAAACAGGTTAACATTTGCGGCCATAGAAACGCCAAAAAACTACAGGTTAAATTTACCGACACGGATATTGTGCGAACAATTTTTGAGGATTTACTTTTTTACTTTTTTTTGCTTTTTTTTTAGTTTCGCCAAATTCACAGTGTCATAGGGTTGTTTTTTTTGCTTAATAAAATCAGGAAACTACTGTG
This sequence comes from Uranotaenia lowii, assembly GCF_029784155.1. NCBI lineage: Eukaryota > Metazoa > Arthropoda > Insecta > Diptera > Culicidae > Uranotaenia > Uranotaenia lowii. The sequence continues at coordinate 73,874,330 of NC_073692.1, forward strand.
TCATCTTCTTGAGGAAGAATGATTCAAATCGGTGAAATTCCTAAAAAGAAGATAAGAATCATCTTTATTTTAAGAATATGTGAAAAAATATTTTCAAAACAGACTATTCTTTTTTTGGATTAATTAAAAACTCAAGAAGTTTTCTTGAAAAATTGTTTACATAGAGTTGCCAAAAATTTTATTTTTAATGGAAATTTTCACTAAAATTCATAACGTCAAGACTTTTAAAGGCCGCTTTTTCAATTCAACTTTCTCCATTCAAATTATATTTTGAACTGTTCGTTAGTTTGATGAATCGATTAATATAAGAGGTTTTGAGCTACAAAATTTTGGCTTTGGTTAATTTTTATAGAGCTATAACACACGTTTAAATATACGTTCCTTCTTTATCACTGAAGAATAGAATAATACTTCTAAGTTTTTCTGTTGTGATATGCAAAGTACTATTTGTATCGGAAAATGACAATTAAATCATCTTTATTCTCGTGAACTCGTGTATAAAGATCAGGTTACAATAGTTATAGATATATGCTTGGATTATCCATCCGTCATATTGGATACTCCACTTATGATTTCCAATTTGTTCAACTGGAAACAATTTCGATGAACACCACACGCTCCTTTTTTTTAAACTCAAAATTAAGTTTAACCGAGGTCCAAAACATAGTTCGTTTCTATGAACCTAAAGTTAAGTACCCTTTTTCCTCCTTGCGATAGTTCTCCGTTTTGAACTCCGAACTGCGAACTCAAAACTAATCCCATTCGTACCATTTTTGCCGATCCGCATTTCGGGTTATCGAACTTAGTTTTGAGTATGCTTGTCAGAACTTAGTTTTGCGATTGCCCAGTCAAACTCAAAGTTGAGGGCTGCCACTGAAGTGCGATTTTGATCGTGGTCAATTCATAGTTCGATTGTATGAACTAAAGTTGAGTTCCATTTTTCCTCCTTACGATGGTTCAAAACGAAGTTCGAACTGCGAACTAAAATTTATCCCATTTTTCCTTTGGCGAAGGAGCAAAACTGAGATCGAAAGCCGAACTCGCTAAGTGCTTTCAGTTCAACATACACAAAGAGGGTTCAATTTTTAGTTTATTAGATCGAATGAACTAAAAATTGAACCCTCTTTGTGTATGTTGAACTGAAAGCACTTAGCGAGTTCGGCTTTCGATCTGCATTTTGAGTACCTACGAATAAAGGGAGGACGAAAGTGCAATTTGCAGTTCGGCTGTCGAACTTAAGTTTGAGTATGCCAGTCAGAACTTAGTATTTGCGATTGCCCAGTCGAACTCAAAGTTGAGGGCTGCAACTGAAGTGCGTTTCGAACCAAAACTTCTTAGTTCTGAGTTTAAAAAAGTAGCGTGTAAGGATTCTCTTCGTCGATTCTTAATGGAACCCATAAACGAGTGACGGCTCATTTACTCAAGATAGCCGCTGAGTTTCGCCAAGCGATGGAAATCTGGAGCTCTCTAGTTTTACTTTCACGCTCCGAGATTTTTTTTGGGCGACGAACGTGTTGAGCAATAGCAAATTGACATTCTCGCTCACCGACGGCTCTCTGATGTTGTTTACATTTGCCACGCGGTTCGTCAGTCCGGATCAGAAGTAAATCTCGTCGTTGTAAATAAACTTTTTTTTATAGAATCAACTTCCTAGAAACTTCAAGTTAATTTAGTTTTTGCGTAAAAGGCACAAAACGTTACTTTTTATTATTTTGACTTCTACATCAACCATCAACAGTACCTCAGCCATAAAGTTCTGATAAGCTTGCGATATAAAATATTTTGAATTAAAGGTTTTGTCTTTTTTTAAGCTTCATTTTTTGCGTATATGAGTCGAAACTTTTTATTTGCTGAAAAATGTTACAATTATTTGAAAATAATTCAAAATGCAATGATTATTCGTTCAAAATGTCAGATTTTTCTCTACAAGGTATTACTTGGAACTTGGAAAAACAGACAAGCTAACTGGCTGTACTTAGAAGCCTTTTTCGATCTTTAATCCTCATCGTTCGGTTAACCAGCTTTTAAATTCGGCGTTAAAGAAGATTTTTTCTATAACTTAGAATACCTTGTTTGTGTCAAAATTTGAGGTTCGAGGTTTGTTTACACCGGATGTAGTGCAGCAAGGAATATTTTTCATTCACAGTTATGTTTTTTTGCAGTTTTAGAACAACTCTGTTGAATTTTCAATGAGATTTTTGGTTTTCTATTCAAATTCTCATACAGTATTCAAACTCGTTGTGCTAAATCAGAACTGAATGAATTGCTTCCTAACTAAGCTTAGCTCAGCTTGATTTACTGCTCAAATCCATCTTTAAACATTGAACCCGAAATGCTTTATTTAAATTTCCTAGAAATAAATTAATAATGAACAATTCCGTTCCATTTCTTCAATAGGCTTTTTAACTCTTTATTGGTTAAATGCATTTCGAATCCCATGATCGCAGGCGTGGCTCAGTAGAACGAATTCCACATCGCCAATGGTTGCTACTCCGTGATTGATCGAGGCCACCCATTTTGTTCAAAGGTCAAATGAAAGGTGTCTGGGACTGACAGCACATTCACAATGCCCAAAACTGATGCTCTCTCTTTAATCATCAATAACGGCGCCGGCTACGTCCTATTAGTCAATAGATAGATTGGAAAAGAGAGAAAGGGATGTAAGAACAATGTTGCGCTTTAGGACCGAGGTCACCTCTGCATCCTAGCAAAAAAAATTTTTGGTTGGAGCGTTGGGTGAAAGGATAAGAACTGAATGAGTTGCTTCCTAACTGTACACAAACAGGCTGAAACAACAACCAAAAAAAGTAATGGTAGATGTTAAAATGTATGAATTTCAAATTTTCCATACAAAGCTTGCAGCGGTCTATATGGCATGAATATAAAAATTAATTAGTATTTTGACAAAAAAAAAGTTGCTCTATAAGATAAAATCTTGAAAATTAAAAAAATGAAATCTTCTGTGATGCTAAAAATATTTTTGAGAGGTGTATTGAATTTTGTTAGCATTATTTTTAATTTTTTGTAGCTCTGAATCTCAAATATATGATATATAGCTGAAACGTCATTGAAACCATTTGAAAGAATGAATAATCAAAAATTTAAATAATTGTTGTTTTTTGTATGTCTTCATTTTCATTTTTTTTATTAAAGATTTTTGGATGGTTTAGTAAAACATACACACAGGTGGATAAGGCGAACACAGCGTGAGGTATAAAAAAGGTACTAAATTGTTATTATTATTATTATTTTTTTTATAAAACAAAACAGAGTCGATTAGAAGTAAAAGGCCTTCAATAAACGAATTTTTAATTGAAAAAAAAAGAATCGGCTGGTCCGTTAGTTTACAGGCGCTGTTTCCAATGCGACTCACTTTTAGCAGCCTTTATGTTGCACTTGAAAGGGTATTCCGGGAGCATCTGGAGTATCGAACCGATAAAACATTCGATATACCTGAGGAACCTCACGTGTCCGTTTAACCCCACCTGCATGTGCCCATTTTCCCCGAAAAAACGATCTTTGTTTGAATCTTCCAATAAGTCAATGAAAAGCGTGATTAATTTATAACCGACATTTTTTCATAGTAGTAATAAACTTAAGAAAATGTATTCTTGAGCCAAATTAGTGCGTTTTTGTTTACAAAACATTAAAAGTATCTGGTGTACGTCCAAAATGATGCATTAATTAACTGCAATGTTTGTCAGCTGTTAGACAACAACTATTCGAGAGGATTTTTAACAACTGTTGACATTGTTGTTGTCATCCACCTGTCTGTACCCTGTATGAGGTATTAAGTTGCACTTGCTAGCTCGTTGCTGCCGCCAGATTAACTAGAGGTCGGCATTCAAACTGTTGATGCCAAGAGGGGTATAGAAGACCCCTTTTTCAGTTCCCATGTGAGCTGCACGGCTAGATAGTTACTAAAGTTAACTCTCGAGCTAGGCTTCATAAACACTCGATATGGTCCGATGCGGTTTGGTGGATGCCTGGCTCGAGATTCTTCTGCTGGTTCGTTTGTGTATGAGGAGCCACCTCATGGGGATTCTGTGGATAGACGTTCTACGAAATTGCTGCGCAATACCTTCTCTTCTGTGTGGCTGCTGCTAGCGATTTTAGTTTAATCAGAGAAGCTAAGCAGATACACCTATTGGCGGACGAAGGCTTAGTCACCGTCAAAGTCGCAGTCTCTTAGTGGTCAACACTGAACTGAAGCTGGAAGAGCAACGGAAAGAGCCTCAGGAGCTGAAGGTGAAAAGGGGGGCGACCACATAATAAGCTCTCATGAGTTTGTCTCTAAGCAGCTGTGATTTGCAGGGTTTTTGTGTTTTGTTTTGTTATTCGTTGACATGCGGCTTGATGTTCTGGTGCTGTGTTTATTACGGCCGAACAAGTTGATTATAAATTCTGTGCTTTATCACTTGGAACACACGACCTTAACTTAAATGAACTCTCGCTCGAGCAACAGAGGGATGCCCCAAAAAGGGTTTCGGATGATTGGCAAATGTTAGTCGACGACGTGTTTACGTGTAGGCGAACAAGCCAGCTCCATGAGATGGTGCCCGAACAGATTGGGGATGCTTGGGGAAATGTTTTAACAGCTGATGCTGCTGGTCGCCAGATGACATCTTGAACTAATCAAGTTGAAATAGCCAACCGTTAACATCGTTCAATGCATTTTTTTTCTGGCAGTGAAATGTCATCTCATAAACTTGTTGTTCAAACTTGTTTTGGAACGTGTGCAAAATAATAACTGGAAGAAAAACTTTAAAAAAAATGACAAAAAACGACAAAAATGACAAAAATGAAAAATATAACAAAAATGACAAATAATACAAAAATCACAAAAATGAGAAAAATGACAAAAATGGCAAAAATGACAAAAATGACAAAAATGACAAAAAAAAACAAATATCACAAAAATCACGAAAAGACAAAAATCACAAAAATCAAAAAAATGACAAAAATCACAAAAATGGCAAAAATGACAAAAATGACAAAAATGACAAAAATGACAAAAATGACAAAAATGACAAAAATGACAAAAATGACAAAAATGACAAAAATGACAAAAATGACAAAAATGACAAAAATGACAAAAATGACAAAAATGACAAAAATGACAAAAATGACAAAAATGACAAAAATGACAAAAATGACAAAAATGACAAAAATGACAAAAATGACAAAAATCACAAAAATCACAAAAATGACAAAAAATGACAAAAATGACAAAAATGACAAAAATGACGAAAATGACAAAAATGACAAAAATGACAAAAATGACAAAAATGACAAAATGACAAAAATGACAAAAATGAAGAAAATGACAAAAATGAAGAAAATGACAAAAATGTCAAAAATGAAAAAATGACAAAAATGACAAAAATGACAAAAATGACAAAAATGACAAAAATGACAAAAATGACAAAAATGACAAAAATGACAAAAATGACAAAAATAACAAATGTAACAAAAATGACAAAAATGACAAAAATTATAATATTGACGAAAATGGCAAAAATGACATAAATACAAAAACGACAAAAATGACAAAAATGAAAAAAATGAAATAAAATGGCAAAAATGACAATAATGAAAAAACTGACAAAAATGACAAAAATGAAAAAAATTAAAAAAGTTACAAAAATGACAAAAATGACAAAAATGACAAAAATGAAAAAATTGACAAAAATAACAAAAATGACAAAAATGACAAAAATGACAAACATGACAAAAATTACAAAAATGCAAAAACGACAAAAATGACAAAAATGACAAAGATGAAAAAAAAATGACAAAAATGACAAAAATGACAAAAATGACAAAAATGACAAAAATGACAAAAATGACAAAAATGACAAAAATGACAAAAATGACAAAAATGACCAAAATGACAAAAATGACAAAAATGACAAAAATGACAAAAATGACAAAAATGACAAAAATGACAAAAATGACAAAATTGACAAAAATGACAAAAATGACAAAAATGACAAAAATGACAAAAATGACAAAAATGACAAAAATGACAAAAATGACAAAAATGACAAAAATGACAAAAATGAAAAAAATGATAAAAATGACAAAAATGACAAAAATGACAAAAATGACAAAAATGACAAAAATGACAAAAATGAAAAAAATAACAAAAATGACAAAAATGACAATAATAACAAAATTGACAATAATGACAAAAATGACAAAAATGACAAAAATGACAAAAATGACAAAAATGACAAAAATGACAAAAATGACAAAAATGACAAAAATGACAAAAATGACAAAAATGACAAAAATGACAAAAATGACAAAAATGACAAAAATGACAAAAATGACAAAAATGACAAAAATGACAAAAATGACAAAAATGACAAAAATGACAAAAATGACAAAAATGACAAAAATGACAAAAATGACAAAAATGACAAAAATTACAAAAATGACAAAAATGACAAAAATGACAAAAATGACAAAAATGACAAAAATGACAAAAATGACAAAAATGACAAAAATTACAAAAATTACAAAAATTACAAAAATGACAAAAATAACAAAAATTACCGAAATGACAAAAATAACAAAAATGACAAAAATGACAAAAATTACAAAAATGACAAAAATTACAAAAATGACAAAAATTACAAAAATTACCGAAATGACAAAAATAACAAAAATGACAAAAATGAAAAAAATGACAAAAATGACGAAAATGACAAAAATGACAAAAATGACAAAAATGACAAAAATGACAAAAATGACAAAAATGACAAAAATGACAAAAATGACAAAAATGACAAAAATGACAAAAATGACAAAAATGACAAAAATGACAAAAATGACAAAAATGACAAAAATGACAAAAATGACAAAAATGACAAAAATGACAAAAATGACAAAAATGACAAAAATGACAAAAATGACAAAAATGACAAAAATGACAAAAATGACAAAAATGACAAAAATGACAAAAATGACAAAAATGACAAAAATGACAAAAATGACAAAAATGACAAAAATGACAAAAATGACAAAAATGACAAAAATTACAAAAATGGCAAAAATGACAAAAATGACAAAAATGACAAAAATGACAAAAATGACAAAAATGACAAAAATGACAAAAATGACAAAAATGACAAAAATGACAAAAATGACAAAAATGACAAAAATGACAAAAATGACAAAAATGACAAAAATGACAAAAATGACAAAAATGACAAAAATGACAAAAATGACAAAAATGACAAAAATGACAAAAATGACAAAAATGACAAAAATGACAAAAATGACAAAAATGACAAAAATGACAAAAATGACAAAAATGACAAAAATGACAAAAATGACAAAAATGACAAAAATGACAAAAATGACAAAAATGACAAAAATGACAAAAAATGACAAAAAATGACAAAAATGACAAAAATGACAAAAATGACAAAAATGACAAAAATGAAAAAAATGACAAAAATGACAAAAATGACAAAAATGACAAAAATGACAAAAATGACAAAAATGACAAAAATGACAAAAATGACAAAAATGACAAAAATGACAAAAATGACAAAAATGACAAAAATGACAAAAATGACAAAAATGACAAAAATGACAAAAATGACAAAAATGAAAAAAATGACAAAAATGACAAAAATGACAAAAATGACAAAAATGACAAAAATGACAAAAATGACAAAAATGACAAAAATGACAAAAATGACAAAAATGACAAAAATGACAAAAATGACAAAATGACAAAAATGACAAAAATGACAAAAATGACAAAAATGACAAAAATGACAAAAATGACAAAAATGACAAAAATGACAAAAATGACAAAAATGACAAAAATGACAAAAATGACAAAAATGACAAAAATGACAAAAATGACAAAAATGACAAAAATGACAAAAATGACAAAAATGACAAAATGACAAAAATGACAAAAATGACAAAAATGACAAAAATGACAAAAATGACAAAAATGACAAAAATGACAAAAATGACAAAAATGACAAAAATGACAAAAATGACAAAAATGACAAAAATGACAAAAATGACAAAAATGACAAAAATGACAAAAATGACAAAAATGACAAAAATGACAAAAATGACAAAAATGACAAAAATGACAAAAATGACAAAAATGACAAAAATGACAAAAATGACAAAAATGACAAAAATGACAAAAATGACAAAAATGACAAAAATGACAAAAATGACAAAAATGACAAAAATGACAAAAATGACAAAAATGACAAAATGACAAAAATGACAAAAATGACAAAAATGACAAAAATGACAAAAATGACAAAAATGACAAAAATGACAAAAATGACAAAAATGACAAAAATGACAAAAATGACAAAAATGACAAAAATGACAAAAATGACAAAAATGACAAAAATGACAAAATGACAAAAATGACAAAAATGACAAAAATGACAAAAATGACAAAAATGACAAAAATGACAAAAATGACAAAAATGACAAAAATGACAAAAATGACAAAAATGACAAAAATGACAAAAATGACAAAAATGACAAAAATGACAAAAATGACAAAAATGACAAAAATGACAAAAATGACAAAAATGACAAAAATGACAAAAATGACAAAAATGACAAAAATGACAAAAATGACAAAAATGACAAAAATGACAAAAATGACAAAAATGACAAAAATGACAAAAATGACAAAATGACAAAAATGACAAAAATGACAAAAATGACAAAAATGACAAAAATGACAAAAATGACAAAAATGACAAAAATGACAAAAATGACAAAAATGACAAAATGACAAAAATGACAAAAATGACAAAAATGACAAAAATGACAAAAATGACAAAATGACAAAAATGACAAAAATGACAAAAATGACAAAATGACAAAAATGACAAAAATGACAAAAATGGCAAAAATAACAAAAATGACAAAAATGACAAAAAT